>NC_040251.1:20101582-20337039 GCF_001444195.1 Xiphophorus couchianus
CCCCTGCGGTGCGGGGCGGTCAGGAAGAGTATCGATGGAGAACAGTAGACTGATGTAACCTTTTAAAACAATGGAAAAATCCTGGTATTCTGATGATTAAAATTCAAAAGTGCTGTGGTACCGTTTCATACCGGATCACTTACAGAACCAATAACTCTATAAAATAAACTCTATCGTGGAATCATCCATGGAGGATTTCTTTATTTAACTTAGTTAATTTTTCAGAGGGACACACAGAGAGGGTAACGTGATTTTAGTAATTACATCAGATATTATACAATATTTCGTTGTTCTTCGTTGTCTTTCCATGGAAGCTGCAGCATCCAGATGGACAATAAAACACTTTTAATAAAGTTGCTGCTTTGACATGATCACAGCACTGTTAAAAAATATGTACAAAAACCCTCAATAAAACATAAAATATTTGAAAATCAGACACCAGACAAGTGAATCACAGAATCATCAGCCGGTGAGACGCTGAACTGATGGTGAAGCTACTAGTAGCAGGAGAAGCTAACAGACACTGAAGAGAAGAAGAGCTGCCATCGATAATCTGCAGCCAAACATGTTTTAATGTCACAATACAGTTTTAGCAAGTTGCTGAAAGTCTAAACTGGTTTTGATGAGCATTTAAGCTGTAAATTTTACCTCGGAGCAAACGACCCCCAAAGGGCAGCGCCCCCTGCTGCCCTTTGAGCGCCCCCCGGGGGCGCGGTACCACCCCATTGAGGAACGCTAATCTAGAGTTATAGATCTATAATCAGCTTCAGTTCTTCCAGCTGTAAACTAGAGGTCAGGCTGACCTCTGACCCTTGGGTTCCACAGTGGGCCTTCTAGCAGCTGCAGAACATTTCCAGAACCAGAAACTAAAGTCTCAGATCAGAGAAACTCATCCAGGCTTTAGTTTCTCTTTAGAGGCTTTGATTCCTGCAGCAGCGTCTTCACAGGTATGATTGACAACCCAACGGTCCAGAACGCTGCTGCTGGGGTTCTGACTAGAACCAGGAGGATAGAGACACCACCCAGATCTACACCTTCTAGTTCTACATTCCTTCACTGAGAGATTTTAAATCCTGCTCTAGTTTCTAATCACTGAACACATTATAGATCTGCTGCTGATGGATCAACCTGCTGGTTCTGGTTTGCATCCAGAACCAGAACATGGAGAAGCAACATTCAGCTTCTGTGCACCATAAATCTGAAACAAACGTCCAGAAAACTGAAAAACATCTGAAACACTGAGTCATGAGGTTTGTTGGTGAGGATGGAGGCTTTGAGACTCAGGTGGAGAAACTGGTTTTAATAAAGTTGAACACAAAGGTAGAAACCACAGGTAACAGGTAAGAAACTAAACACCATCAGTAACTCAGGCAGCTTCACAAAGACATGATGAAGGAAACAGCAGAGAAAGGAAGACAGGTGAGGTTAAACACACATTGGATAATCAGGGGAAACAGCTGGAAACAATCAGGGGTTGACCTGGAAACACAGAGACTAAACTAACAAACACACATCCAGACTAAACCCCTCAGTCTGGTTAGAGCTGCTCTGATTTGATTATTCTGGTCTGGATTATCCACCCTATTCCTGGGAGGCTCACTGGGAAAACGATTATGGGTCTTACTTCTGGCGCCCACCGGAAGTAGCAGTATGTTCATGGCTGTACTTTAATAATCAGACCAAGTTTAATCTGTGGCAGCAACAGGTGAGTCTTGAACGGCTCCCAAACCAAATGTAACCGGGTTCTGCTTCACTCCACTGCACCAGGCCGGCCCCAGTAACTCCTGGACTCTGGTTGTGTAGATTTTTAATGAAGACGAGTTTCTGGGTGATCAGGCAGTTTATTTCCTGAATGAGAACATATGGGGAGTTCAAATCAGTGAAACAGCTCAGCTTCACTCTGCACACTACAACAGAGCGTTAAGTTAGCCTTTAACTTAGCACATAAAGTGTTTTACAATATTAACTAAACTAAAAGTACAAATATTGGTGCCAGGCACACATCTAGCAATTAGTCAATTTCACACTATTTGTCTAAGTTTATAAAAATGATGTTTTATTATGTTGCTAACACGTTTCTACTGTGCGCTGAAAAACACAACTCACCTCCTGCAGCTTTCACAGACTGGCACTGAGTGCAGGAGCCAGCAACATTTAACCAGCCACACAGAGAGGGGGCGCTATTTCCCCATTGCACTGACACAGATAAAGCAAGTGGGATTCTACAACTTAAACCTAAACACTGTTACATAAAGGCTGTAGTTTTTATCGCCTACCGACAGAAAAGGAAACAAAAAGAATTTGGCTAAAAGTTCTAAACCTGAACAGAAAACCCAAAATGCTTTATGTGATCATTTCATTGTGTGGATAGAAAACTGAAGCAACTGAGTCAGTGAAGTAGCTAACGATGCTAGCTCTGTTATTGGTCGCCATCCCTCCTAGCATTAGCTGTAGCTAGCGGTAAAACAATATTGCCACATGTAAGCTGTAATAGCTGGAGTTCCTACATATTTTATAGCATAAAAGCTCTGTGGAAAGCTAGTTAGCGAGTTGCTAACATGTAAACATGTTCCGGTTTACGGCGGAAGTCGCGCCCATAAATCATGCAAAGCCTCATGGGGGCTCAGAATAAGGTGGATAAAGTTTAATAGGTCTCTTTTTTTTTTTCTTTTAAAGGAAAGGTTTCCTTTAATATATATATATATATATATATATATATATATATATATATTTAATGTTTTAATAATAACTCACCTGGTTTCTCTCTCTCTCTACCTGGTTCTGGTCGGTTCCGCTCTTCCTCCGGTCCTGGTTCTGGTTCCGGTTCCGGTCGGGTCCAGGTCTGGGCTTCAGCATCGCGGGCGGTGTGGGGAACCAGCACGTTCCCGGAGACAACAGCATCTACGTCACTAAGATCATCGATGGCGGCGCGGCGCATCGGGACGGCCGGCTCCAGATCGGGGATAAGATCCTGGCTGTAAGTGGACCGGTTCTGGTTCTGAAGGCCCGGTGGGCCGGGTGTTCAGTAGTGACGCTGGCGCCCCCTACAGGTGAACCACATGTCTCTGGAGGACGTCCTGCATGAAGACGCCGTGGCGGCGCTGAAGAACACCGGGGAGGTGGTGTACCTGAAGGTGGCCACGCCCACCGCCCCGTTCGGCCAGCAGGGGGAGCGCTACAGCCCGCCGGACCTCACCAGCGGTACGTAGAGCCGTTCTGGACGGGTTCTGGCCCGCCGGACCTCACCAGCGGTACGTAGAGCCGTTCTGGTCCTCAGACTCTCTCTCTCTGCAGCCTACATGGATCCAGACTACCTCTGTGATTACCCAGCAGCCCTGGCGCCGCCGTCGCCCCGGCGATACTCACCGCTGCCCCGCGGCATCATGGGAGACGAGGAGTACTCCAGGGATCCGCGGCGCGTCGGCATCCAGCGGGGGGCCACCGGGCTGGGCTTCAACATCGTGGGGGGGGAAGATGGAGAAGGAATCTTCATCTCCTTCATCCTGGCGGGAGGACCGGCGGACCTGAGCGGGGAGCTGAGGAAGGGAGACCAGATCCTGAGTGTGAGTACCGCTTTAAGAGAGGGGGGGGGCAGATCCTGAGTGTGAGTACCGCTTTAAGAGAGAGAGAGGGGGGGGGCAGATCCTGAGTGTGAGTACCGCTTTAAGAGAGGGGGGGGGGCAGATCCTGAGTGTGAGTACCGCTTTAAGAGAGGGGGGGGGGGCAGATCCTGAGTGTGAGTACCGCTTTAAGAGAGAGAGAGAGAGGGAGGGGGGCAGATCCTGAGTGTGAGTACCGCTTTAAGAGGGGGAGGGGGGGAGGGGGGGGAGATCCTGAGTGTGAGTACCGCTTTAAGAGAGACGGGAGGGGGAGGGGGGGGAGATCCTGAGTGTGAGTACCGCTTTAAGAGAGAGAGAGAGAGGGGGGGTCTCTAGCACAGGGCTGCTCAGCTGCTCAAGTCCTGTCCTTTAAAGCTGTGGTCTCCAACCCTCGGACCGGTTAAGACTTCGCAAATTTGCTGCGGACGGGGGGGGGGTCTTCTGCATGTTGGTGTTCCCGCTAAAGCCTCTTTTTTTGCCCCAATTTTCCCTTTACGAAAAACTAACAACGTCCTGCAGTGTGTGGTGTGTTGAATATGCAACATACATAAACTCAACAAATATTCAACATCGTCTTGGCCCGATTTAGCAGCCTGTTGAATGTGACAGGTAGCCAATCAGAAAGCGGGGTGACGTCAGAATGGAGGGAATCCCAAACAGTTGTCATGGCAACTGAGAGTCCGGCGGACATCGGAGGAGATATGTGGAAATGTTTATTACTATATATAAATGCCATTTTATATATGTTTATTATATGTGGTTATGATTATTCAGTTAAAATGTTAACTACATAAAAACATAACTCACCTCCAAATCATAGAGCAGCAAATAGAGCAGCTGCTCCGCCATCTTTTATCAAACTCCTTTTCTTTTTGTTTCGTCTTTTATCGCTTAAAATGAGCCACAAACTATCACTGCTGCTTCTACATCATCATCCTGTTTGATTATTCTAAATTCATGTTTGGTCTGTTGGGTTTTACTGGATTTTCTTCTGGAATCGGTTCTGTGGTGTGTTGCTGCTGGACTCACGGACCGACCGAACCTGTTGGACTTTTATCGGCTCTGTGGTCACAGAGGTTTGGAAAATCAGCCCACAATCCTTAAATCATGACATCTGGTCTCTCCACTGCCCTAACGCTCTTTGACTCTGGTCGCTATGGTAACGTTTACATATCCCTTCAAAATAAGATACAGATGCGCCACAAAAACGAACATTTTACTTTGGTGAAAACTTTAACTCAGGATAACGACTCATGGAGCCCTGAGCTTGTTTCTCTGCAACCAGACGGTCCATCTGGGAGAGATGAGAGACAATGAGACCGGAAGTGTTGCTGATGCTCCGGGTTCTTGGTCTCTAAGTAGCAAGCAGTTAGAAGGGTTCGTTCCCTGATTAACATCCGGTCACCATATCATGCAGAGCTTGGACTGTGGGAACCACCTGCCGGGATAAATCCCTCCTCCTGGCTCTTCTCTGGGCCTTTTCCCTTCACAAAGAAACTTTACAAAGACATCTGTTCTGTTTCTTACTGATTTTGCTGCTTGTGGCTCCATGTTGGCGGCAAGACGGAACCGAGAGAATCCGGTTAAAGGATTTTCAAAATAAAAGATCCTCTAGACTCAAATAATACATAAAACGGAAATTTTTAATTATTTCTTGCGTGGCCCGGTACCAATTGGTCCACGCGGCCCGCCCCCGGGCCGCGTAAGAAACAATTAAATATTTCCGTTTTACGTATTATGTGAGTCTGGAGGATCTTTTATTTTGACAATCCTTTATCCGGATTCTTTCGGTTCCGTCTTGCCGCCAACATGGAGCCACAAGCAGCAAAATGAGTCAGAAACGGATCAGATTGTTTGTAAAGTTTCTTTGTGAAGGGAAAAGGCCCAGAGAAGAGCCAGGAGGAGGGATTTATCCCGGCAGGTGATTCCCACAGTCCAAGCTCTGCATGATATGGTGACCGGATGTTAATGAGGAAATGAAGCTTCAAGCTGCTTCTCCACTAGAGACCAAGAACCCGGAGCATCAGCAACACTTCCGGTCTCATTGTCTCTCATCTCTCCCAGATGGACCGTCTGGTTGCAGAGAAACAAGCTCAGGGCTCCATTAGTCGTTATCCTGAGTTAAAGTTTTCACCAAAGTAAAATGTTCGTTTTTGTGGCGCATCTGTATCTTATTCTGAAGGGATATGTAAATGTTACCATAGCGACCAGAGTCAGAGAGCGTTAGGGCAGTGGAGAGACGAGAGGAGAGGAGCTTGTGAGTTTTAGGTCTGGTTCACACCATTTAAGGATTGTGGGCCGATTTTCCAAACCTCTGTGACCACAGAGCCGATAAAAGTCCAACAGGTTCGGTCGGTCCGTGAGTCCAGCAGCAACACACCACAGAACCGATTCCAGAAGAAAATCCAGTAAAACCCCAACAGACCAAACATGAATTTAGAATAATCAAACAGGATGAGGATGTAGAAGCAGAGGTTATAGTTTGTGGCTCATTTTAAGCGATAAAAGACGAAACAAAAAGAAAAGGAGTTTGATAAAAGATGGCGGAGCAGCTGCTCTATTTGCTGCTCTATGATTTGGAGGTGAGTTATGTTTTTATGTAGTTAACATTTTAACTGAATAATCATAACCACATATAATAAACATATATAAAATGACCTTTACATATAGTAATAAACATTTCCACATATCTCCTCCGATGTCCGCCGGACTCTCAGTTGCCATGACAACTGTTTGGGATTCCCTCCATTCTTACGTCACTGCGCTTTCTGATTGGCTACCTGTCACATTCAACAGGCTGCGTTTCACTCCCAGTCAGTAAAAACCCCACAGGCTGAGATAATCGGGCCGAGACAAAGTTGAATATGCCTGATTTTAGTTCGGGCATATTCAACACACCACTCACTGCAGGACGTTGTAAGATTGTCGTAAAGGGAAAATCGGGGCAAAAAAAAAAAGGCTTTAGCTGGAACACCAACATGCAGAAGCATTATCTGACAGTCCCGGGCCGCAGCAAAATTGCCAAGTCTTGACCGGTCCGCGGTAATAAAAAGGTTGGGGACCACGGCTCTAGAGCTACCATCCTGCAACTTTAGAAGCATCCTTACCCCAACGGACCGGATCAGAGCTGATCCGGTCCGTTGGGGTAAGGCCTGCTAACGAGACATTCATTGGATTCAGGGATGCATCTGAAAGATCAGGATGGTAGTTCTCCAGGACTGGACTTGAGCTCCCCTGCTAGCAGCTCTGGGTCCACTGACACCGTTATACCTGAACCACCTGCTGCAGGTCACGGTTCCATCAGGGGGGAACCTGGTTCTGGAAGGTCCGGTCCAGTCTGGATTGGAGAACAGAACCAGATCAGCTGTTGAACAGTTATCAGACCAGAACCTCTGGGTCAGACAGAGACCAGGTCCACTGTCCTCCTTCAGCAGGAACCGTCCTCAACCTGAGACCAGTTCATAGACAGAGGCTGTAGTGAGCCCCCTGCTGGTAGGACAGTGGTACTGACCACTAACCCGTCTAACACCTGTCCTCTCTGTCCTCTGTCCAGGTGAACGGGGTGGACCTGCGGTTCGCCACACATGAACAGGCAGCAGCAGCTCTGAAGAACGCCGGTCAGACGGTGACCATCGTAGCTCAGTACAGACCAGAGGGTGAGGAGCTCAGAAACACCAAAGGCTGTTAGCGTGTGAATGAGGTCATGCTAAGCAGCACATGCTATTAGCATGTTCATTGGCTCAACACGGTCTACTTCCTGTTTCCTGTCCAGAGTACAGCCGCTTTGAGGCCAAGATCCACGACCTGAGAGAGCAGATGATGAATAGCTCATCAGGCAGCCTGAGAGCCAACCGCACCTTCTACGTCAGGTACTGAGCTCCTGACCTGACCTTAACATGTTAGATACCATGTTAGCCACCATGTTAACCACCATGTTAGCAACCGTGTTAGTCACCGTGTTAGCCACCACGTTAGCTACAATGTCAGCCACCATGTTAGCCACCGTGTTAACCACCATGTTAGTCACCATGTTAACCACCATGTTAGTCACCGTGTTAGCCACCACGTTAGCTACAATGTCAGCCACCATGTTAGCCACCGTGTTAACCACCATGTTAGTCACCATGTTAACCACCATGTTAGTCACCGTGTTAGCTACAATGTCAGCCACCATGTTAGCCACAGTGTTAACCACCATGTTAACCAACATGTTAGCCACCATGTTAGTCACCGTGTTAGCCACCACGTTAGCTACAATGTCAGCCACCATGTTAGCCACCATGTTAGTCACCATGTTAACCACCATGTTAGTCACCGTGTTAGCCACCGTGTTAGCCACCATGTTAGCCACAATATTAGCCACTATGTTAGCCACCGTGTTAGCCACCATGTTAGCCACCATGTTAGTCACCGTGTTAGCCACCACGTTAGCTACAATGTCAGCCACCACGTTAGCCACCGTGTTAACCACCATGTTAGTCACCGTGTTAGCCACAGTGTTAGCCACCATGTTAACCACCATGTTAGTCACCGTGTTAGCCACAGTGTTAGCCACCATGTTAACCACCATGTTAACCACCATGTTAGCCACCGTGTTAGCCACCATGTTAGTCACCGTGCTAGTCACCGTGTTAGCCACCGTGTTAGCCACCATGTTAGCCACCATGTAAACCACCATGTTAGTCACCATGTTAACCACCGTGTTAGCCACCGTGTTAGCCACAATATTAGCCACCGTGTTAGCCACCATGTTAGCCACCATGTTAACCACCATGTTAGCCACCGTGTTAGCCACCATGTTAACCACCATGTTAACCACCATGTTAGACACCATGTTAGTCACCGCGTTAACCACCATGTTAACCACCATGTTAACCACCGTGTTAACCACCGTGTTAACCACCATGTTAACCACCATGTTAACCACCATGTTAGCCACCGTGTTAGCCACCATGTTAGTCACCGTGCTAGTCACCGTGTTAGCCACCGTGTTAGCCACCATGTTAGCCACCATGTAAACCACCATGTTAGTCACCATGTTAACCACCGTGTTAGCCACCGTGTTAGCCACAATATTAGCCACCGTGTTAGCCACCATGTTAGCCACCATGTTAACCACCATGTTAGCCACCGTGTTAGCCACCATGTTAACCACCGTGTTAACCACCATGTTAGTCACCGTGTTAGCCACAGTGTTAGCCACCATGTTAGCCACCATGTTAACCACCGTGTTAGCCACCATGTTAGTCACCGTGTTAGTCACCGTGTTAGCCACCGTGTTAGCCACCATGTTAGCCACCATGTAAACCACCATGTTAGTCACCATGTTAACCACCGTGTTAGCCACCGTGTTAGCCACAATATTAGCCACCGTGTTAGCCACCATGTTAGCCACCATGTTAACCACCATGTTAGCCACCGTGTTAGTCACCATGTTAGCCACCGTGTTAACCACCATGTTAACCACCGTGTTAGCCACAGTGTTAGCCACCATGTTAGCCACCGTGTTAGCCACCATGTTAGCCACCATGTTAACCACCATGTTAGCCACCATGTTAGCCACCATGTTAGCCACCATGTTAACCACCATGTTAGACACCATGTTAGTCACCGCGTTAACCACCATGTTAACCACCATGTTAACCACCGTGTTAACCACCATGTTAACCACCGTGTTAGCCACCGTGTTAGCCACAATATTAGCCACCGTGTTAGCCACCATGTTAGCCACCATGTTAGCCACCGTGTTAGTCACCATGTTAGCCACCATGTTAACCACCGTGTTAACCACCATGTTAGTCACCGTGTTAGCCACCATGTTAGCCACCATGTTAACCACCGTGTTAGCCACCGTGTTAGCCACCATGTTAGTCACCGTGTTAGCCACCGTGTTAGTCACCGTGTTAGCCACCGTGTTAGCCACCATGTTAGCCACCATGTTAGCCACCATGTTAGCCACCATGTTAACCACCATGTTAGACACCATGTTAGTCACCGCGTTAACCACCATGTTAACCACCATGTTAACCACCGTGTTAACCACCGTGTTAACCACCGTGTTAACCACCATGTTAGCCACCATGTTAACCACCATGTTAACCACCATGTTAGCCACCATGTTAGCCACCATGTTAGTCACCATGTTAACCACCATGTTAGCCACCGTGTTAGCCACCGTGTTAGCCACCGTGTTAGTCACCGTGTTAACCACCATGTTAGCCACCATGTTAGTCACCATGTTAACCACCATGTTAGCCACCATGTTAGCCACCATGTTAAACACCATGTTAGCCACCATGTTAGTCACCATGTTAGCCACCATGTTAGCCACCATGTTAGTCACCGTGTTGCCTATCTGAGCAGGGAGCGGATCTGGTGTTGCTCTTCATGTCGTTGCTGATGTTGCCCCCTGTTGCCCTCCGTTGCCCCCTGTTCCGTTGCAGAGCCCTGTTTGACTACGATAAGCAGTGGGACTGTGGCGTTCTGTCTCAGGCTCTGGACTTTAACTTCGGGGAGGTTCTCCATGTGATGGACAGCGCAGACGAGGAGTGGTGGCAGGCCAGACGACTCAACCAGCAGGGGGAGCTAGAGGAGCTGGGATACATCCCCTCCAAGCACAGGCTAGTTGACCTGCTGACCTCTAGCTGTAGAGCTAATGGCTACGGTAGAGTAATGGTTGCTGCTATAGCTACAGCTAGTTGCTATAACTACAGATAACAGTCACTGCTAGCTGCTATAACTGCTAACTGTTTGTGTTTCAGGGTGGAGAGGAAGGAATGGTCCCGCATGAAGAGTAAAGGTACAGTCCAACTGTTTCACCTTTATGATATCAAAGCTCTGACATAATATCTGATAATTGATGTTAAGATGAAACTGAACCAATTTAATGATCATCGTTTAATAACTGAGCCTGATGTGGAAACCAAACAGAACATCATGCAGTCAGAGAGAATGAAGCTTCATGTTCATATTGACACAATACCAGGATGGAAAGACATCAGCAATGACCCTAGAGCAGCAGCTACTGCTGCCTGTCAACCTGGGGAGGGTCAAAGGTCACCTTCAGACCATCTGTCTCCAGATAGAACAAGAACAAACATCTCATGGTTGAAGGAGAAAAAATCTTCTCTCTATAAACAAGATGGCCGCCAGACTGAGGTTAGCAGAACTAAGACACCTGGGACAACGAGACCAGAGACGAGACGATGGGCCGGGACGGACAGAACCAAGATGGAAGAAACCAGAGCCTGCAGGTCAGCAGAAGCTGTGCAGCACGGTGGTGGAGGTGTGATGATGAGGGCTTGTTCTTCTGGAGACCCTCTAGTCTCTGGTTGGACCAGGATCTCCTCTGGAAACTTCATCCAAACCGGGTCAGCAACAGAACCTTGATCAGTTCAGCCAATCTGTGGCTGACAAAGAACAGAACCTGCAAAGGCCTAGTCAAAGTCCAGACCTCAGCTTGATTGAAGTGCAACGCTGGGACCTTCAGAGGGTCGAACAGAACCTTTAGTGATCTAAAGAGAGAGACGACTGAACCCGAACCGGACCAGAACTCCTCTATGACTGAAGACACCCATCAGTGGTTCTGTTGAATGTTCTGGACACCTTAAAGGAGGTACTACTGGGAGGTTCTACTGGCCTTTGGACCGGGTCGGGGCCTCAACTCTAACCAGAACCGTTCATCCTTCTCCTCCAGCTGTTTTCATCCGTCTGTTTCTGTTCCAGGTCGAGACGGTTTCATCCACAGCTATGAACTCGTCACTCAGATTGAAGGTCAGTACCAGCAGAACCTTCATCCCTACTTGTGAAGAAGTGGGTGGTGAGGCAGACGCAGTGGAACCAGGTGGAAGTGCAAATAATGATGTTTAATAGTGAAATAATCCAATACAAAGTCCAAACGCCAGGCAGCCCTGCTGAGCGGCAGACCAGGGCTCAACACAGGTAGCAACAGGCTAGAGAAATGGACAAGATGTCAGACTGAGACACATTAGACAGACAAGGACCCGACAGAGACACAGAGACACTAAATACACAGGAGGTAATCAGGGAACGAGACACACCTGGTAATAATCAAGGGGAGACGGGACAACATGGAGACAGAGACACAGGAAACTCAAAATAAAAACACAGATCACAACACTGCTCACTGATAACTGGACCAGAACCAGAACCAGAGGTTCCTCTGACTCACTGATCTATTTCCTGTTCCTATGAGGAAACCCAGGGGAAAGGTTTTTTTAAAAGGTCAGAGTGGAGAGGTTTCCTGGTTCAGGTCAGGAGAACCAGATCATTGTTCCAAGGTCTTGGTGTCCAGTCCGTCCTGCAGGGACAAACTGACCAGGTTCCTGCCTGGTTTAGTTCTCTGGTTCTCCATCCTGGACCAACTGATGTCTCGTTAGCTGCTGCTGAACTTTGACCTGCTGAGGAGGAACTGAAACCTGCAGGACACCGTCCCTGAGGACGGTCCTAACCCTAACTCTCCATGGAGGAGCCATGACCTTCATGACCTGCTGAAGGTCACCAGATAAACACGTTGGTCCGTTGATTCCTGGTTCCTTCAGGTTTAGTTTTTCCTCAGCAGACCTTTGACCTCCATTGACCTTATATTGACCTCTGATTCAGTCCTGGTTCCTGAAGGACGTTTAGTACCAGACCGTCTCCTGAAGACCCTTGGCCGGTACATGTCCTAACCGCTGTCCCTCTGTCCTCAGTGGACTACGCCCGTCCTGTCATCATCCTGGGTCCGACCAAAGACCGGGTCAACGATGACCTGCTGTCTGAATATCCGGACAAGTTCGGCTCCTGCGTTCCCCGTAAGTCTTCCTCCTGATGATGTCATCACGCTGACAGACAGGAAGTCTGTGATGTCACGTCCCGTCTCCGCCCACAGACACCACCCGTCCCCGCAGGGACTACGAGATGGACGGGCGGGACTACCACTTTGTGTCGTCACGGGAACAGATGGAGCGGGACATCCAGTCGCACCGCTTCATCGAGGCAGGGCAGTACAACAACCACCTGTACGGGACGTCGGTGCAGAGCGTCAGGCAGGTGGCCGAGCAGGTGAGACCTGGGGGGGGACAGGTGGACGGTTGGTCTGAACCTGGAGGTCACTGGTCGATGACGAGTAAATAAAACGATGGAACAAACCTTCAGTCATCCAGTGAAGCAGAGCAGAGCATCGTCTGCATAGAGAGGATCTCTGTCTCTACTTGGTCTGATGATCCAGAGATAGTGGAACAGATTTAAAGGGACGACAGCACTTTAATTTGTAGACTGTACAGTCATGGCCAAAAGTATTGAGAATGACACAAATATTATATTTTCACATGATCTGCTGCCCTCTGGTTTTCATGTGTGTATTGTTCGTTAATCTAACAATAGTCAGCCCCGCCCACTCCTCACAACTCCTCTGGGCTGACTACCGACCAGTTCTCCGTCTAACGGGTCCGGAATATCTCTAAGACCTGGGTCTTACCCTACAGGAGGTCTATGAGAGATAATCTGTTTAAACCGGTGGCGAGAGAGACTCGTCTAGCTCTAACTACCTTCGATCCAGAAGTTACGACCCTCTACAGTTAAGGAACAGTCAACTGAGTAGCCCTCACAGCTGCGTAGTCCCAATAACCACTTCTGTTAACGGTAGCCCTCTCTCTTAAATAACCTGCACTTGGAAACGGCTAGATTAGATTTAGTGACTTAGATTCAAGTCCCAGGGTCGTTATTTTTATACTCACTAAAGGAAAGTCCGAAGCCACCACATTACTGGAATCATGTACACTGGTTTTACTTTAATTGGAGAAACTAAAATAATCAGTGACTCAATTAATTTCAATGTCCACCATCCTCTACAGAATTTTAAAAGAGTATATTTATTAAGCAAGCTTTGGCAGGGATATGTGACGTACAGAGTAATTATTAGAGATTACAGTACTAATTTAAGATAATAAAATTAATATAACCCAAACATTTTATCCTAACTCCCTTCCCTGACCTGTGTCACTAATAAACTGAGAGAGGCTTTTAGGGAGCAGTTCAACTCATACCCAGATGGCAGTTGATCTCGGCAACAGAAGTCTTTGGCCCTGGGCCTTATGGGTTGGGTTGCAGGTGTCTTGATGTCTGTCTTTGTGCTCCTCCCCTTTACAGGTGCTGCTGATTTTATTCATTTGGAGCACAGAGCATTTAAACCTGGCTGTCTCCACCTTCTGGGTCGCCATCGGCGTCCACTCTGCCTTGATGCTTGCGGTGTTTTGTTGCCAGGCCTCAGCTCCCTTCCTTTTGCACATTTGAGTTTGTCTTTGTTTTTGCACTTCAACAACTCCATATGCCCTCATACACCACATCCAAATATTTGCATTACACCACTGATACTGACATCCTCAATCCATTGTTGTTTGTGTTAATAAATATTCCTTTTTATGCACTTTAATCCCTGCATGGTCTCCCGTTATTGTTATGACCTTCAGCCAGTCGTAACACCTTGGTTCAGAATCTTTGTCTTTGTGTGGAAAAATCCTCTTTAGAATAGAAGCAAAGCAGAATTGGTCCTTGTCCTTCGAACATCCAATCCTTCATCCCTCCAGGGATCTTTGTCTTTTCTCCAAGTCTGTTGCAGTTGGTTTGAGATCGTTGGGTTGAGGCAGAGTCGGTGGTAGAATCAGGAGCCAGGGCTGGGGGCTGATGGATCTTGTCCCTTCTTGGCGGTGCGAAGTCTCAACTTCCCCGTAGCTCCAGGGTGCGGTCCTCTGCTGATCTTTCCTCTGCGTCCTCTTGTTGACTCGTCTTGGCGCCGCGGACTAAGAACAAGTTTGTTCCTCTTTCTGCCGTCTTTAATACTATCTCAGCCCATGGTTGTGTATGGGGGGAGACGGCGTACGTGACTTCTTGAACGTTCGATGAGTCGGTGGAAAGTTCCAGCCTTTCCCAACCGTCAGCCCTTGCGTGACTCACAGCGCTAAACATCAGGTGAACTTCCCCTTTTTCCAAGGCCATCTGTTTGTACTTCCTTAAAATTCCCCTGGGTTTCCGCTCTGCTCAGCTTGTCTATTGCGACACAGCCTGAGAACAGGACCTCACCCAGCACTTTAATTCTATCTTTTTAAATCAACACATTTCTGTTAATTCATTATAAATCATTAACACAATCATCTTATCATTCACATTCATCATAACTTTGAGTAAACACGTATAAATCAACATGTTCCTATAATCCCTTATTAATTATCAACCAAGTCTGTAAATTACATACATAATTATCAATCATAATCATCATGTTTTTTATAAGCATTACAGATTAAAATACAAGAATTCATTTCAGAAAATCATTCAGTGATTAAATGTGCACATATATATTTATGTATCTTTAATTATACTTAAATCAAAATGCAAGATTACTTTATTTCTCTCAGGCCTTTATGCTCTGTTTTCTGCGTGTACCTGGAAAGATCTCACAACCCTACGGCAGTTTCCACGACAGTATGTCAGATGTTGTCATCACATACAGAAATACAATTGCAATCATATTATGAGTAACAAAAGCTTTTAATGACAGTTAGAATGAGTTAATGCAGCAAGTCAATATTTGCAGTGTTGACCCATCTTCTTCAGGACCTCTGCAATTCTCCCTGGCATGCTCTCAATCACTTTCTGGACCAAATCCTGACTGATAGCAGTCCATTCTTGCACAATCAATGCTTGCATTTTGTCAGAATTCCTAGGTTTTCGTTTGTCCACCCGTCTCTTGATGATTGACCACAAGTTTTCAATGGGATTAAGATCAGGGGAGTTTCCAGGCCATGGACCCAAAATCTCTATGTTTTGTTCCCTGAGCCAGTTAGATATCACCTTTGCTTTATGGCAAGGTGCTCCATCATGCTGGAAAAGGCATTGTTCATCACCAAACTGCTCTTGGACGGTTGGAAGAAGTTGCTCTCGGAGGACATTCTGGTACCATTCTTTATCCATGGCTGTGTTTTTAGGTAAGACTGTGAGAGAGCCGACTCCCTTGGCTGAGAAGCAACCCCACACATGAATGGTTTCAGGATGCTTTACAGTTGGCATGAGACAAGACTGGTGGTAGCGCTCACCTTGTCTTCTCCGAACAAGCTGTTTTCCAGATGTCCCAAACAATCGGAAAGGGGATTCATCAGAGAAAATGACTTTACCCCAGTCCTCAGCAGTCCACTCCCTGTACCTTTTGCAGAATATCAGTCTGTCCCTGATGTTTTTCCTGGAGAGAAGTGGCTTCTTTGCTGCCCTCCTTGAGACCAGGCCTTGCTCCAAGAGTCTCCGCCTCAGTGCGTGCAGATGCACTCACACCTGCCTGCTGCCATTCCTGAGCAAGCTCTGCACTGCTGGTAGCCCGATCCCGCAGCTGAAACACTTTTAAGAGACGGTCCTGGCGCTTGCTGGTCTTTCTTGGGCGCCCTGGAGCCTTTTTGGCAACAATGGAACCTCTCTCCTTGAAGTTCTTGATGATGCGATAGATTGTTGACTGAGGTGCAATCTTTCTAGCTGCGATTTTCTTTCCTGTTAGGCCATTTTTGTGCAGTGCAATGATGACTGCACGTGTTTCTTTCGAGGTAACCATGGTTCACAGAAGAGAAACAATGATGCCAAGCACCAGCCTCTTTTTAAAGTGTCCAGTGGTGTCATTCTTACTTAATCATGACAGATTGATCTCCAGCCCTGTCCTCATCACCACCCACACCTGTGTTAATGGAGCAATCACTGAAACAATGTTAGCTGGTCCTTTTAAGGCAGGGCTGCAATGAAGTTGAAATGTGTTTTGGGGGATAAAGTTCATTTTCTAGGCAAATATTGACTTTGCAATTAATTGCTGTTACGCTGATCACTCTTTATAACATTCTGGAGTATATGCAAATTGCCGTTATAAAAACTGAAGCAGTAGACTTTGTAAATATTAACATTTGAATCATTCTCAAAACATTTGGCCATGACTGTATAGAAGCTGCTGTTCTGGGTTCTTACATAAAACCAAAGGTTTGGTCACCTGTCCTGATGTTTTCCACAGCAAGACCTCCTGACCCCTGCAGGTCCATGATTAACCTGTACCTGCCTTACTAACTGTGGCCCCCTGCTGTTCCAGGGGAAGCACTGCATCCTGGATGTTTCAGCCAATGCTGTGAGGCGTCTGCAGGCCGCTCACCTTCATCCCATCGCCATCTTCATCCGCCCGCGCTCCCTGGAGAACATCCTGTAAGACACATGTTACCTGACCTTTACCTGAGCTTTACCTGAGCTGTCTGTAGAACCAGTCAGGACCAGACCGGGTCCTGGACCCGTCCGGTTCCTCTGGGCTGAATCGTCTCCCTGATTGTCTTTAGAGACCTGAACAAGCGTCTCTCGGAGGATCAGGCCAGGAAAGCTCTGGACCGAGCCGTCAAGCTGGAGCAGGACTTCCTGGAGTGTTTCACAGGTAAGAACACCTGAGGACCTGGTCCAGTCAGAGCCAGCCTGTCTCTAACCGACCAATCAGATTGCTCCTTCCTGTCTGTCTCCTCCAGCCGTTGCCCAGGGCGACAGCTTCGATGAGGTGTACCTCCAGGTGAAGCTGGTCATCGAGGAGCAGAGCGGACCTTACATCTGGGTTCCTGCCAGAGACAGGCTCTGATTGGCTGAGCTTTGTCTCCATGGCAACCACCATCACCTCCTCCAGCTGCTGTGGGCGGAGCCACAAGACATGGAGAGGACCAGAGACTGCTGTAACCATGGCGACCACTTCCTGTCCAGAGAGACAAATAATCCTGAGATAATGAATCAGAGACTGTAGAACCAGATCCAAGTATTTATAGAAACATATTTATTTATTATTATTTATTAAGACTTTCTGTGACGTGGAGGTGGTGTGTGTGTGTGTGTGTGTGTTAGACAGGGTGTGTGTGTGTGTGTGTGTTAGACAGGGTGTGTGTGTGTGTGTGTTAGACAGGGTGTGTGTGTGTGTGTGTGTTAGACAGGGGTGTGTGTGTGTGTGTGTGTTAGACAGGGTGTGTGTGTGTGTGTGTGTTAGACAGGGTGTGTGTGTGTGTGTGTGTTAGACAGGGTGTGTGTGTGTGTGTTTGTGTGTTAGACAGGGTGTGTGTGTGTGTGTGTGTGTGTTAGACAGGGGGTGTGTGTGTGTGTGTGTTAGACAGGGGGTGTGTGTGTGTGTGTGTTAGACAGGGGGTGTGTGTGTGTGTGTGTTAGACAGGGGGTGTGTGTGTGTGTGTGTGTGTTAGACAGGGTGTGTGTGTGTGTGTGTGTTAGACAGGGTGTGTGTGTGTGTGTGCGCATACAGACGTGTGTGACTGTAAATAAAACCATGGGGCTCAAACACACAGTCTATTCAGGGCTTAAACTATCACACAACCACTGGACTACATCTCCCACAATCCTCCTTTTTAAGACGATAACTCCCTCAGCTCTCCTGTCAGAGCCGGCCCACGGCAGAAGCGACCTAAACCAAACTGCTCATAAATTGAAACTTCTCAGATCTAAAATATTTCTATCTGATTGTTGAGAAAAAGAGAATTTTATTTAATTTTATTTGATGGTTTCCTCAGAGAAAGATTTAAAATGTAGTTTCAGTTTGCTTTGTAAAACATTCTCAGTCCTCCTCCATTTGGACTACAACTCTGTTTGGATTCTTTTTATCTTTGGACTACATCCCCCACAGTCCTCCTCTCCATGGACCACAGACTCGGTTTGGACTTTTACACCAACAATCCTTTTAGTTTTTGGACTATGACCCTCTGCTCCGCCTCTGTTTGGACTCTAACTCCCATAATGCCGTTCTGTTCAGGCTGAAGGACTCCATGTGATCTGAGCATCACATTTCATATCAAGTGTTTCTCAGCTGCTGCATCACACAGGACTACATTACCCAGAGTGCCCTGCTCCACGGGACCTGGCAGCAGCAGTAATAGCCGCTGGCTCAGCAGAAGACATGGGGACCAAATTGGACTCAACAAGAACCTTGCTGGTTCTGCTGCTGGAACGGGTCAGATGGAAGAGGAGGGAGAGACTCTATACACACACCTGGACAACAGAGACACACCTGGACACACCTGGACCAGAGGAGGCTGCTGGTCTCAAAGCTTCTTGTAAAAACAGAAAAATTAGTTATTAATGAAATTCAAATATTTAAATAAATTCCTTATAAAACTGAATGTTGGCTCCAACTCAGTGCTGATAGAACCATCAGAACCCAGCCTCTAACCATCTGAACCATTTGAACTTTAAACACCTGGCAGATGTAAACTTGTCTCCCCCTGCTGGCAGATATAATCATTACACCTACGCTGTGACGTCATCGGTTCCTCCATGTTTTCCTTCCGTTTTTATTAGATCTTCTTCTGTGGTTCTGATCCGGATGTTCTTTAAGGATTCTGGGTCTGATGATTTATTAAAATGATTTCATGTCCATCCATCCATCAATATATTAATCTGTCCATCCATCCATCCATCCATCCATCAATATATTAATCTGTCCATCCATCCATCCATCCATCCATCAATATATTAATCTGTCCATCCATCCATCCATCCATCCATCAATATATTAATCTGTCCATCCATCCATCCATCCATCCATATATTAATCTGTCCATCCATCCATCCATCCATCCATCCATATATTAATCTGTCCATCCATCCATCCATCCATATATTAATCTGTCCATCCATCCATCCATCCATCCATATATTAATCTGTCCATCCATCTATCCATCAATATATTAATCTGTCCATCCATCCATCCATCCATCCATATATTAATCTGTCCATCCATCCATCCATCCATCCATATATTAATCTGTCCATCCATCCATCCATCCATCCATCCATATATTAATCTGTCCATCCATCCATCCTTCCAGAACTTTTAAAGTTGTTCTTCATGATTCTTATTCCTTCAGTTCTGTTGCTCTCAGATGATGGACTCCAGCCGTCTGTCTGTCCATCGTTGATCCATCAGGTTTTTCCTCTGAAATGTTTCTTGGTTCTGGTTCAGTAAAGACATCAGCTATGCTAACACTAGCTGTGCTAACAGTAGCTGTGCTAACACTAGCTATAACACTAGCTCTGCTCAGGTTGTCATGGCAACACATTGGAGCAAAACGCCTCATCGTCTCAATCTACATCTTTAGTTCCCATCAGAACTCTGGATCGTTTTAATCCAAAAATTCTTTGATTATTCAGTTTTATTTTTCACTGCAGCTTCATGAACTTTTATTATTTTTATATTCTGGTTGTTTTCTGTTGACTCAGGAGATTTCAGTCACAAACTTTAATGTTTTAAAACAGAACAACTTCACACCAACATGAACCTAAAATTAATTTCACTGTATGATACAGAAATTTATTTATGTATCTGGAGAATATCATGAATATTTAATCAGCAGAAACCAGCAGATCTTCTTGGTTTTCATTGAACCTGTTGATCCTCAGAGATACTAAAGACTGAATGATGGACGAGATGATCCAGAGCGAGCAGGTCACCACTGTTCACACTGTGTGTGTGTGTGCGTGTGTGTGTGTGTGTGTGAACCATGTATTTAATACTTTGTGGGAACTGAAGCCTGAACCCCATGAGGGCAAAAAGCTGTTTTTGTGTTGGGGGTTCAGTTCAGGACCAAGACGTGATTTGACTTCTGGTTCTAGAAATGAATGGAGGTCAAAGGAAAAACCCAAAGACAGAAGAGCAAACATGGCTGGATGAGTGGCATTCATCTGTGTGTGCGTGTGTGTGTTGTGTCTCTATTTGTGTGTGTAGGTGTGTGTGTGTTATGCATTAGTGTGTGTGTAGGTGTGTGTTATGTAGGGGTGTGTGTAGGTGTGTGTGTGTTGTGTCTCTATTTGTGTGTGTAGGTGTGTGTTATGTAGGGGTGTGTGTTATGTATTAGTGTGTGTGTAGGTGTGTGTGTTATGTAGGGGTGTGTGTAGGTGTGTGTGTGTTGTGTCTCTATTTGTGTGTGTAGGTGTGTGTGTGTTATGTATTAGTGTGTGTGTAGGTGTGTGTGTGTTATGTAGGGGTGTGTGTAGGTGTGTGTGTGTTGTGTCTCTATTTGTGTGTGTAGGTGTGTGTTATGTAGGGGTGTGTGTTATGTATTAGTGTGTGTGTAGGTGTGTGTTATGTAGGGGTGTGTGTAGGTGTGTGTGTGTTGTGTCTCTATTTGTGTGTGTAGGTGTGTGTTATGTAGGGGTGTGTGTTATGTATTAGTGTGTGTGTAGGTGTGTGTGTTATGTAGGGGTGTGTGTTATGTATTAGTGTGTGTGTAGGTGTGTGTTATGTAGGGGTGTGTGTAGGTGTGTGTGTGTTGTGTCTCTATTTGTGTGTGTAGGTGTGTGTTATGTAGGGGTGTGTGTTATGTATTAGTGTGTGTGTAGGTGTGTGTTATGTAGGGGTGTGTGTAGGTGTGTGTGTGTTGTGTCTCTATTTGTGTGTGTAGGTGTGTGTTATGTAGGGGTGTGTGTTATGTATTAGTGTGTGTGTAGGTGTGTGTGTTATGTAGGGGTGTGTGTTATGTATTAGTGTGTGTGTAGGTGTGTGTTATGTAGGGGTGTGTGTAGGTGTGTGTGTGTTGTGTCTCTATTTGTGTGTGTAGGTGTGTGTGTGTTATGTATTAGTGTGTGTGTAGGTGTGTGTGTTATGTATTAGTGTGTGTGTAGGTGTGTGTGTTATGTATTAGTGTGTGTGTAGGTGTGTGTGTGCCGGATGCTCCACACGTCTCCATTCAGAGCGTTGGCCGCCCCCTGTAGCGTCCAGGTGAACAGAGCCAGCTGCCGTCTGAAGCGGTTCTCGTCGAAGCGTCCGGGGTCAGAGGTCAGCAGGGTCAGATGCTCAGTGAGCGCGCTCAGTGTGTGGTTGCCCCGCCCATGGATCACATGACGGAACGGTGTCTCCATCGCCGACACGTACTGAGACAGGAAGTAGTACTCCACCTGGAGGCAGGGGGAAAGGTCAGAGGTCATAGATCTGTCTGTTGTGATGAACCTCTGATAAACTTTATGATGCTGATGTCTTCATGCTGGGTCCTTCTGTCTGGGTATCGACTGATATGATGAGTTTTCAGTTCTCATGTTCATAATGAACCACAGCCTTTCATCAGAGCTGATGAACTTTATTTCTGGGTTTCAGACGAAGCAGCACCGAGGCGACACAGTGCAGATGGAGGGCAGGAAGTAAATGCAGCCCATTTATTTCTGCTGATCCAGCATCAAAAAGCCTAAAGTCTGAGTCCTGTACGGTTGTTCCAGCCGTTCTAATACAGAGAAAGATAAACGTTGTTTTCGTGTTTCTAAGGTAGTCGGTCACAAAGGAGTTAATTTTAAAAAACTTACTGAAAAAAGAGAAGAAAAGTGGATCAACAATGTACAGCTAAAAACAGGAGGTGTGAAAACTAACAACGCCAGAGTTTGCAGCGCCGAGTTTCTAACAGGTAACGATCCATCGTTTAAATTGTATTTTCAGATGTTTTATTGGATAGTTACTTAGAAAGACAAGCATTCATATGTAAAGTAAGATATTATTTTATGTCCTAGCTTGGCCAGGGTGTTGAGGGGATCAGATTTGGTGGCCTTAGGATCTCGTCTCTGCTTTTTGCAGATGATGTGGTCCTTTTGGCTTCATCAGATCGTGATCTGCAGCTCTCGCTGGAGCGGTTCGCAGCTGAGTGTGAAGCGGCCAGGATGAGGATCAGTGCCTCCAAATCCCAGGCCATCATGGTCTTGAGCCGGAAAAGGGTAGAGTGCCTTCTTTGGGTCAGGGGGGGTGTCCTGCCCCAAGTGGAGGAGTTCAAGTATCTCGGGATCTTGTTCACGAATGGGGGAAGAAGGGAGCGGGAGATCGACAGGCGGATTGGCGCAGCGTCTGCCGTCAAGCGGGCGCTGTACCAGTCCGTCGTGGTGAAGAGAGAGCTGAGCCAAAAAGCGAAGCTCTCGATTTACCGGTTGATCTACGTTCCCACCCTCATCTATGGTCATGAGCTTTGGGTCATGACCGAAAGAACGAGATCGCGGATACAAGCGGCCAAAATGGGTTTTCTCCAAGGCATAAGCAAACTAAGCAGCTGCTGAGGAACCCAGGGCCACCAAGGGGCCTCCTCAGTGGAGCTGATTTTTTTTAGTAATAATTTAATGTCATTATAATATCAAAAACACACAATTTCACTATGAATGATCAGTTTTAACAATAATATATATTTGATAATGTATGTAGAAATTATTTTATGGATAAAAAAAAAAGAATAAATTGGTCCTGGGCCCCCTGGTGGCCGCGGTAGGTACCGCACTCTTCCCTGGTACCATTAGCTGCCAGTCAGAACATCCAAAGGTCCAAAGCTCCGGTCAGAAGTTAAGTTAGCAAAACTATGTTTCAAAAAAGGAGAAAAGAAAGAGGAAGAATAAAACAAGCCAAGACAAATGTTTGTTTTAATGAGCCTTGGTAATGTTTTTAAAAAAGATTAGTAAAGCTGCTAACAGAACATTAGCTTGATAGCGACCTGGACCGGTCCAGTTCAGCAGTAAACATTTATGCTAGAGTTTAAACTTTAAATGTGTTGATTCTCATGGTGGCTCTGGATGTTTCTGAGCTATTTTGGCTTCAAACCGTTTTTAATAAGAATAATTAAAACTTGTCAATGTTTGACATTGTTAGCTAAATGTTTTTCCGTCAGGCTACAAGCTGCTACATGATGAGCTGCTCTATGTTGTTTGCTGCTGAGCAAAATCATTTAGTGGCTAAAAACATTATTTTTACATCAACTTCTAAGTTATGAGAAACTTCTGTTAAAATCATTTGAAGGCTCAGAATCAGTCCGGTACCGGTACCGGTCCACATTCTCAGGGGAGAAAGACTCACCTGGTATAAATTACATTTTTAACTATTGGAGTAACGCTTAAGAGAAATTAAAGAATGTCATGAATATGTGTGTATATGTTCCATCTTAAGTAGAGCTGCACCGATTGCAGTTTTCTGGCCGATGCCTGGTTACCGATATTTAAAAAGCCTGACCTGCTGATTTTGATTTTAATTTATATATTTTTTTGTCTGAAATGTCGCTATAGTAAAAAAGTCGGTGAGTTGTGTTAAGGAAATATGGATATTGGTGAGTGTTTAATATGGCTAATCTCATGCCATGTGCGTTTAAGAGATAAACATTCCTATTTGGACAAATGTTAAGCAGAGATAAACATTCTCCTGGCAGGGCTGTAACTTAGAGCAGCCACAAAACACTATTCTCTTGAAAGGCGTTAAATTAGCAGGCCATAAATAATATCTTCCCCTGCCTAGAGGTCGAAGGTTGGGGGTTTCCCAGGGGCTCTGAGCTGCATCTGGAGTGGATCACAGATTTCGAATCTGGGAAACATCTATGTTTAATTTCGGATACACCTTTTAAATATTGTTCGTGATAAGGCAAAGATTCAAATCTTGGGAGATGCTGAGTCCAAAGGAGTAAAATAGGTTTTGTGAAATTAACTTATAACTTTAACAACTAAAATGACTCTTGAGTTTTGTCATTAAAACTTAGGGGAAGGTTTACGTTTTTCCAAGGTGGCTCTCTGATTGGTTAAACTACGGAACGCCTTTGTTGCATAAATTAAAATACGGAAACACCTCTTTTGTTTAAGACGAAGTGTAAAGAGAAAGAGAGAGAGTTTTTTCCATCTTTTTCTCCACATGGGCGCCTTTGTCTGTCTGTGTGTTTCGTGTTTGTTTTTGTCTCTCCTTGTCTGTTGTTATTTTGTGAGAAAAATGCATATCTCTGTATCTCTGCAGCTTTGTTCTTCATTGCTTTGTTTATGAATTAAACTCTGTGAGCTGTGACGTCAACACGCCTTGTTAGTTTCGTTTTACAGCTGGCCGCTGCTCGCCGAGAAGAACCCGGCTGTGTTAAGGAAGAGACGAGCCAAACGTTTTGTTCAAAGTTTTAATAAAAAATACTTCCTTAATAGTTGGTAACAATGGGGTGAATATTGTAAACACAGACATTGTGGACATGATCTGTGAAACAGAGTCTGATCTTTATGTCCTATCTTTATGCGCTGCTCTCTGGATTCATGGACTTTGTCTGTTTTATCAAACAAATTATTTTAATCTACATAAATTATAAGAAACATCTTACAGACAACTGACGTACCTCAAAGTAACCATGTTTGACCACAAACAGTGACTTGTCTGCCAACTTCTAGGTAACCATGGCGACAATAAACAAACGGCAAAAGCACCGTTACAGGTTTCTCGTGGCCTCTCCCTCTTTAGAAAAACTACACAGTATAAAAAACATTAGCTAAGCTAAGAAAATAATCAGAGTAGTTAACTGGGCCTATTTAGTTACAAAGGAAATATTTTTTTGTTGTTTAGACGTTTGTTTACGGAAATGCACAGAACTGGCCACAAAGTTAAGAAGTTATGCTCGTAAATTTACCTTATTATTATTATTTTTAATTCTTACCTGTGAAAGGTAAAGGCAGTGGCTCCACTTTGTACTGTACAATTGGAGCCAAATATGTGTAGTTTTGGTTTTTGGTCACTAGATGGGGCTGTGGCCTCCAGGTGACAGGTAGTTGACAGGTGTTGAAGGTCATACAAGTTTTTGACCTCTGTGGTGAAGTCATTGTTAACAATGTGGCCGTGTATCATGGAATAAATGGATTTGTTCACAAATGGTTCATCTGACTGGAACAAATTTGTAATTTGGACAAGAAGATATTTGGGATTAACTTTACACACGATCAACAACATTAACCACTCAGTGCATCATAACTAAGCAGCAACGCTTAACTAGTGCAGTATTAAACTGGCTAGTATAGTAAACATATTCATGCCTATTGTCCAATCAGCGATTTCTCAGGTCTCACACTGGAACATACCTCTTCTATTTTGTTAAGGTAGCAGTTTTGAATTTGTTGAAGTGGTTTGCACCTCAGGGCCACCGTAGGTTCAACTTCTTCTGCTTCAGAACTGAGCTGCCTACAAAAATAACTTCCTCTCAGTGCCCCTAGTGGACAACTGCAGTACAACATGCACATAGATAACGCTAAACAGGAAGTGACAGAACAACTTAGAGCCTTTCAAAACAAATGAGAAAACATGAACACAACTCAGAATAACTCAAAGACAAGTTAAGATGAGAGCATGCTTTAACAGTTACCTTCATGCTGCTGGTATTTTTCCCTCCATGATGTTTTTACCTTCATGATCCTGGTGTTGTAGAGCCGGGCGGTGTTCAGGTCGTGCAGGTCGCTGTAGTCGATGGCTCTCTGCAGAGTCTCTGCTGCCCGGCTGTAATCTCCTCTGGCGCTGAAGAGCCACTGAGGAGAGACGCCTCTGGACTGACAGAGGACAGAGAGGACAGAGACTGGCTAGGAGACCAGCTGAGAGACCAGCTGATGGACCCCACCTGTCCTCTACCTGTCCTACCTGCAGCTCAGCTGAGTGCTTGTTGAGGTGAGCACTGAACTGCAGCACCGTCTGAGCGTAGGAAGTGATGCGTAGAGGCAGGATGTGGTCATGGACCAGTCGCAGCACCATCTCCCCCACCAGCTCCGCCAGGCTCCGCCCAGTGACCCCCAGACGACCCCCCAGCACCTCCTGGAGGCGAGGGACGGTGTCCAGCGGCGTGTTGAGGAACGGATAGGGTCTGTCCTGGAGGACGAGAGACAGACCAGGTTCTGCTGGCTCTAGCTCTATGGTTCAATGACCTGACAGCCATTATTGTTCTGATTGACCAGAACCGGGCCTTTCTGGGTCCAAGCCGTTCGTTACAGAACCTTACCTCAGTGAACCTCAGCTCCATGGCAGGAACTCCAGCAAACGCAGTGAAGCTGTAGGCGCCGCTGTTCAGGTAGAGTGGTTTCATGCTGAGGAGAGACGCAGCAGTTAGCCTGTAGCTAGCCTGTCGGCCATCTTGTCTAGAGGACTAGAGCTCTGATTGGTTCCTCACATCCTCCAGCTGCCTCCATCTCTCTCAGCCTGGCTGTAGATGGTCTGACCTGCATGTTTAGGATGCTCCACCTGCAGAAACCCAGGAACAGGCGACACCTGCTGGCTGGATGTGGAACTACATCCAACATTATTACAGGGTTATTATAGATCAGGGGTGGATAACTGCTCTAGAGCTGCCATCCTGCAACTTTTAGCTGCATCTCTGCTGCAAATCAGTCAAATACCTGAATCCTCTCAGCAGCACCAGCTCAGATCTGCTGAAGCCGAGTAACAAGATGTTCATTTGGCCCAACTTTCTGGAGGACTTGGACCTGAATTATACTGAGGAATCAAACTAACATTTCTGATCTGAACAGATCAAGAGTTGAAGGAGTCCAGGTACAGATCCCTGTGGATCCCTGTGGATCTCTGTGTTTCATCTGTAAACCTTTAAATCCTGGTTCACATGGTGAGATGTTGATGCTGTTTCTACCAGTTTCCTCTTTCTGAGGATCTTAAGGACGATTATTAAATGGCTCCAGACCAGATATCAAAATGTTTCCTTTGGATGAAGGAGAATTCAGATGAATGGAAGAAAAACACGGAGAGGAATCCACAACACGTTGATAAAACTGCGGCCATGACAGACCAGAGAGTCTGGTGGACTTAAAAAAAATATCAGCATCAGGTTGGTTTTCTCTGAATTTGTTGTTTCTTGTGTTTAATGAGGACAATTTACCATAAATAAAGTTAATTATTGATTGATACTGATATTGATTGAATTAAAGTTTTGGGAGATTGAAATCAGTTCATGTGTTTGAACACCAAACACTGTAAAACCAAACCTGTTAGAGCTGAGATGATTATCATCATGTCTCTGGTTTTTAAATTTAAACATTTTAAACTCTACAGTCTGAACCAGAGGAACCGTTTCCTGTTCACCTGTCTGATGGCCGCGTCCAGCAGGTCGACCAGCAGAGGACTGGTGGAGGCCGACAGGTGATCATCACCTGGTGAACAACAGATCCTGTTACCTCTGATTGGCTGAGAGGAACACCAAGCCCTCTGATTGGCTCAGTTACCCATGATGGCCTGATCCAGACTGAAGTAGGCCACGGCTTTTAGGTGCAGCATGGACAGGTAACCCTGGGGGTCAGAGGTCACAGTCAGGTAGAGTTCAGGTCAGCAGCAGGTAGAAAGGGATTCTGGGAAAAACCTCGAGCCATTCCGTCGCTCCGACGTTCCCGAAGTCTCCGGCATCCCAGCTGACGAAAAGCAGACTGCGCCGCGGACTGAAACCTGGAAGCATCAGCAGGAACAAGAACAGGAAGTTCACCTGTCCAGGTGAGTCAGAGACAGGAAGGAAACAGGAAGTTCACCTGTCCAGGTGAGCCTTACCGTTCTTCACCATGGCGGTGAAGGTTCTGGCCAGCTCCAGCAGGACGGCGGTTCCGACTCCAGACTTCACGGCTCCTGGACCCAGAGAGTCTCTCTGGGCTCCCAGTATGACGTACTGGTCTGGGTCAGAGGTCACTGGTTTACACCTGGAGGCTTCACCTGGCGGTGTGATGATGTCAGAGCGTACCTGGCTCTCGGCCCTCCAGGGAGGAGAAGATGTTGTTGAGCAGAACCGGAGTCATCAGGTTCTGGACCGACAGCCGGACTCTCCGACCAGAACCGAAGTCCGGACCGAGAACGCAGCGGACGTACGGCAGCCGCCCTCTCCAAGATGGCGGACAGGGAGGACCCGACAGCTGGCTGAGGGAGAGAGGAGGGCAGACAGGTAGCAGCTGAACACCTGAGGGGGCGGGGCCTAACTGAGGGGCGTGTCCTACCTGAGCAGCTTGGCGGCTACAGTAGCGGTGATTGGCAGCGCCGGGATCAGCGGGAGGCCGGAGGACGGGATGGGAGGGAACCGGGACAGATTGAAGGAGGGGAAGCCGGGGGTGAAGGGGTCACCTGAGCCCAGGTGGACCTACAGGGAGAGAAGCTGATTGGTCAGCAGCTCAGGTGAGTCTAAGGTTAGTTCAGGTTTATCTCAGGTTGTCTAAGGTGAGTCTCAGGTGTGATCAGGTGATCCTCAAGTTTCTCTCTCTGTTACATGTTCAGACACGGCGGTGTGAGCGTTCAGTCCGAGGCGCCGGGGGTCCTGCGGCAGGTCGGCGGGGTCAGGGTAGATCAGAGCTCCGCCCCCTCCGTTCCTCTCAGCCAACCGGACCTTCTCGGCAAAGCTGACTCCGCCCCCGACCCGCATCACCACCAGGTGACCGGCCGCCGACACGCCGACGCTCCTCAGCCAGTTGAAGTCCTCTGGACGGCCGTAGTGGGCGTAGACCACGCCCCCCTGTGGACGGACAGGTGAGTGGGTCTGTGGTTGCCATGGAGACCAGCACTTCCTGTCCACCTACCGTGTAGTTTCCTGTGGCGCTGTAGGGACAGTAATCAGACGGGTTCAGAGGAATCTGTTCAGAAACCCGACCTGCAGAATCCACCAGGTGGAGGGAACTGGTGAGGGACCTGGAGGGACAGGAGACCAGTATAGACCAGTAACATGCTGGGAAGACTGCACTGTAAAAAATATCCATATATTTAACGATGTTAAACAGTAAAATTGTGGCAGGAATAAAACGTAAGCTAGGAAATAATTTAAAAATGTTGATTTGACATGAAGTTGCTGTAAATAAATTAATATTTTGAAACAGTAATTTGTAGATTTTTTCTCATAAAAGTTTTTTTATGCTACCATAAAGCTCTCTCTCAGTGTTTTCTTTATCAGAAAAATGTTGTAAAGTTTATAACGGTCAAAAGTTGTGATTTTTACCTTTATTTGTTGAAAAATATCCAAGTTTTAATTGAACTGAACTGGTGATGAATACATGCTGTCATATGACATTGTGATTTGTGAAATATTTTTCACATTATTCATTTTTTAGTCAAGAAACATAAAGCACTTTACTCAGAATCTTGATTTGATCTTTTCAGGTTTTATCAGCTTCCTCCTGTTTGGTGATTTTTATTAAAGCATATTTTTCTTCTCTTTTGGATTATTTTGTTTATAAAGAACAAGGTGTGCAGCTATTAAATATATATTCTGTATAGCTCATAAATTCATGAGCTACAGGCAGCTAGCTGTCAGGCCTTCAGCTAGCTGCCTACATTATTGATTCAAATATATCTTATGATCCCAAAAGCATTAAAATAATAATCTGATGTTTTTCCTATTCATTCATACTTAAATAATATTTTGTATATATTTTTAAACAATAAAACTGAATGATTTTAACATTATCTTATCTGGAGCATCTTCACATTAAGGCGCCTGATTTGAAATGGGCCAATCAGCGCGCTCCGTCAGAGCAGATGACGTCATGCAGCGCCATATAAGTTTCGCTTTAAACTACGTCATCAATAATCTTCACTTTTACCAAGTTGTTCCTGTTTTCTAGGACTTAACCTCAACCAAACCTGGTCTTCAGTTACTTTGGTAAGAAAATAATCAAATAATATAAATTTTCTTATTTATTAACAGCTCTGTGTTGTAGACAGCGAAGGTGCAAATGCTAAGTCACATTAGCTTTAGCATTAAAAGTTAACCAGTTAGATTAAAATCAGTTTCTGGCCGTGAATGTTTCAGAAACATGTGGCTTAATGTAACCCGTCCTATAAATGTAGCTTCGTTTTAATGCTCTGGGTAAAATGTGGCCTGGATTTATCTGCCTTTTCTGATCCCAGGCTAGTTTTAACTTAGCTAACCTCACAGCTGTGTCATTTCTAAGATGTATTATTCAACATATATGGAGAATCGGTTTAGTTCCTGGAAGGTTATATGTTTCATCACAGACTGCCTCGCAATAAATCTTGTGTTTTTAAATGTGACGCCGCCTGCTGTCATGGGGTGGAACTGCAGTGATGGACAATATTCTGTGTCAGTGTTTTCTGTCTTTAAAAAGTGATCCATAAAGCAATCACTCATACATAGAGGCCTAACTGACCTCTATGTATGAACACAGGTCTACCCTCTATTCATATTTGTTGGTTAGAGTAACCCAAATACTCTAACCAGCCTCTAAATAGTTCACTTCATCAGCCTCAGGAGATGAAGTGAACTATTTTATTTTTCCAAATTACAGCACTGAGTGACGTTTCAAATGTTAAACTGCAAATGAAACACCTGAACTGGACCTGAATCACACACTGTATGTACAACAGGCAACAAAGAAAACATCATTTTTCCTTTATTATAGTTTCCTGATACTGTTATTAAATAAGCAAATGATCAAACCATAACAATCCATTAAAAGCACAATAAGAAACTTAATCATCATAACTAAATGTTCTGTACCATATCAGAGATGATTGAGGATGAAGAGACTTTGATTTCTGGTTCTTTAGGTTCTGATGGGTCTACAGTTCCTCTCCTGGTCCATTCTGTCTATCATGCCAGGGTTTCTCTCAGTGTATTATAAGCCTGGCAGCCCGCCATGCTTTCCTAGCCCCCGCCAGGCTAAGCGTTGTTTGTTTATGTTTTTAGGAAAATAAAAGTTTTTTTAAAAAATCACTTAATTTTATTTTTTTTAAGCCGGATTGCGAGCGTGTTGCTCTGAGCATTTCAGTAACATACCAGATTTATTCCTAAAGAATATGTTTATAATCGATAGATTTATAGTTTATGTATTTAAAGTTGGCAGCCTGTGGACCAATCAGCTGGCGCCTTGTGCTGCTTTACCTCAGCGTTGATCGCTCGCCTCCTTTCACTCAAACTTTCCATTTTGTTTTCTGTCATATTTTTCTTAATATTAATAACTTTATCAAGTATTTTTATGTTCTTAATATTGTCAGGATCCATCTTCCAGATTGTTCATGTATCTTTATTGGTGTAAATAACTGACATTGATCCCTCAGTAAAAGTTTGAATTATTATTTTTATTTTATGCTCAGGTTGAGGATCAGACTGTTGCTATGGTAACAATCTGATCAGTGACCTCATCGCCGCCTTCAGCTCTTCCTGATGTTGACGTCTTTAATGTTCATCATCCTGAGGAGCAACGGTTGATTCTGGAGTTCATTTCTGTTTTTATTCTATTTGTAATTATCCAGTTTCTCAGTTTCATATTCCATCTTAGGTTGTTAATTTTCTCCATAAAGGTGTTTATTTTCCATAAATCCTCAGAGATCAACGTTCAACCCAAGAAGAAGAAAGTTTCCTCAGTCCAGCCCAGATCCTCAGTGAGTCACAAACTCTGGATGTTTTAATTGTTCAATCAGTTTATTAAACTTCTGAATATCAGCAGAAAGATTTTAACAAACTTCAAATTTATACTAATCTGAAGTTTGTTTGTGAAAGTCAGATTCACAAATCATATTTTCATAAATAAGCTTTGTGAAAATGTCTGTTCAATATTTTGCTTCACTGTTACAGAAGTTTCTTAGATTAGTTTTCATACAGTATTTAAAATGTGATCATCTAATGGTGTAAAATATAAAATATATAGCTGGCATTTTATGAACCAAAATATTTCTGTAAAGGTTTTTCTTTTATTATATGAAGATGTAGTTTAACTTTACTGCACAGTTAATTTTATTTAAAAAAAAGTTGAGGTAAAATTATTCCTTTAATTCAGATTTAATTGAAATAGAACAAATGTTTATTTTTTATAACTTCATTTGCATATTTCAAAAAAGAAACATTGATCATATTTTAGTATTTTTATAGAGAACAGCACCAATAAAGTTCTCAAAGTTACAGGAAGTGAATTATTTGCCACAGTTGATGTAAAATATGTCAAACAATTTTGTCTGACAGTGAAAATGTTAATATTTGATGTTTACAACTTTAAAGATAGTAAATAAAATACTTTCTGGAATGAAAGGTGGATATTAGTGTTACATTTCTATGTTTTAATAAATGAATGCAACTAAGAGAAAAAGGTTTAATATCTGACAAAAATAACTCAACATCCATCCATCCATCCATTGTCTGTTCACCCTTGTCCCTAATGGGGTCGGGAGGGTTGCTGGTGCCCATCTCCAGCTACGTTCCAGGCGGGAGGCGGGGTACACCCTGGACAGGTCGCCAGTCCGTCGCAGGGCAACACAAAGACATACAGGACAAACAACCATTCACACACACACACACACCTAGGGAGAATTTAGATAGACCAATTAACCTGACAGTCATGGTTTTGGACTGTGGGAGGAAGCCGGAGTACCCGGAGAGAACCCACACATGCACAGGGAGAACATGCAAACTCCATGCAGAAAGACCCCGGCCGGGAATCGAACCCAGGACCTTCTTGCTGCAAGGCAACAGTGCTACCAACTGCGCCACTGTGCAGCCCCAATAACTCAACATGTAAAAATTAATTATATTCATGAAATGAGGATATTAATAATTTATTCTGAAATAACCAGCAAATTGTGATCATATTTTATCAGGTAAACTCTTTGATTAAAGTTCCTGATAAATTTGTTTTTCTGAAATTACTATTTATGATTATTATTATTACTAATAAACTGCAAAACATTTTTTTCATAGGAAATTTTACAGAATAAAAGTGTATTTTATTATTTTTGGTTTTTTACAGGAAAAATGTTTTTGTTTCACAAAGTGAATTTTAAAAGTCATTTTCTTGTTTATTTTAGTTTGTTTAGACATTTTATTTTACAGTGAAACATTGTAAACATTGTAACCAGATTTAACTGAAAAAAGAACAACAGCTGAGCAAAGAAAAATGTTTTATCTGTAATTATGTTAATATGGAAACTCTTTGCTGCCTGCCGGCGTTTTACTGTAAAATCTACGTGTTTTTTTACAGTGTGGAAATGACACTGTAAAATCAGAACCTGAGTTGCCTGGTTCTGGTTCTGGTTCTGGTTCAGACCAGCTGCAGGTTTTTATCTCCATGGAGACGGACCAGACAGAACCTCCTCAGATTCTCTATCTTATTATCTACTATAATAAATATAACATAATTTCTAACTGAACACATCAGATTTATTGGAGAAAATGTTCATTGGATGATTTACAATAAATAATTTTAATAGTTAAAATATGATCAGTATTTAAGGGATAGTTTACCACTGCAGATGAAATGTGATTAACTTTATATTTATATCCCTATGAACCTGATTTCCACCATCTGAGACACAGAGAATAAATAAACATTTATGACAAAAAGTCATTTATGACTCTAGAGCAGCCAGACTGATATTTATAACAGGATGTGGCTTCAAGGACTTCCTGTGTCTGTGGATGTTTAGTGGATGAATCTCAGTTTTAGATAAATCGCAGCACAGACTGGATGTTTCTTCCTTATTGTTACTGGACCTAAACAGTAACCAGTTGATCTAAATGATCCTCATTCAGATTCATAGTTTTACTGAAACTAAACATGTTTAGCATCACGGCTCTGAATCCTGCTAATAATCTAACTAGATTTAATCTAAAGCCTGATCATGATAACCAGGTTCAACATCATGAGGCTGAAAACACAAAGCAGCTGAACTTTGACCTGAACATGAACTGGATGAACTGGATGAACTGGGATCCAGTTAAAGACTGGAGGAGTTTCACTGTGTCTGTTCTGAACCTTTAGCTCTACATACATGTATAATCTGGTGTTTGCATCACTGCTAACATGTTTTTGTTTATGACATCATCATCATCATATGATTCAGACGTCAATATTAATGAAGTTTAATTTGTATAAAACATTTCAGCAGCAAAACATTTCAAAGATTTACATCATAAAAACATAAAACAGAACCAACAATAAAACATGACATAAAGTCAAGTTTCATCATTAAATTGATTATTGATTACGTTTCAAATAAAACTCTAACAGCTGGTTTTTAGTTCATATTTAGAGGATCTCAGTGTTTCAGCTGTTTTACAGTTTTCTGTAAGTTTGTTCCAGATCTGTGGTGCATAGAAGCTGAAAGCTGCTTCTTCTTGTTTGGTTCTGGTTCTGATGCAGAGCAGAACCAGAACCTGAGGGGTGTGGAAGGTTGCTATGACGACAGCAGAAGGTTCTGATCCGTTCAGTGATTTATAAATTAACAGGATTTAAAGTTTAGTTTTGATTCATTTCCACATTCTGTCATGTTTCCTTCCTCTCTGCGTAGATTTAGGATTATTGACCCAAACCCTTCATGTTCTCTAGAGTTCAGCTTGGTGGGTCGATCTTTCATTCATAAACTTTTCTTTATGAACCTGTTGCACCAGGTCCTGGAAAATCATACTGAAGGTCATGGAGAGTCTTGGAAAAGTCCTGGAATGTTTTTCTAACATTGCAGGACTTCATGAACCTTCAACCATCAGGAGAACCTCAGTGATCCGGACCGGCCTGATCAGTTAGTGGGTCCATCTAGAACCTGAAGGGATGTCCTGTCACCATGGCAACCGTACCAAATCCAGAGGGTTGGTTCTGGAGTCTGTTGTGGTAAAAACTTTAAACTTGTGAATATTTTCTGTTCTAACTTAGAAAAAATGAATTTTGTTTCATGGAAAGATGAAGAGGAACCAGAAAGTTATTGATTTATTCTGTAAGAGTTTCTACTGGACTGGACCGGTTCTGTGAGGTTCTGGTTCTGGGTTTGAGGAGTGTAAAGGCTTCAGTCTGTCCTTTTGGGTCCGGCTTCAGTCTCTGAGCCTTCAGGGAACCTGAACTGAAACTCATCCTGTTGGTTCTGATTGTTTCTGTCTTTGAACAGGAAAATGTTCTGTCTAGTCAAAGTCAGTCGGTTCTGATCCAGTGGGTCATAAAGTCAGCAACATGATGAGATAAACCTGGTAGAGGAACTGGATCTGACCGGTTCTGCTGGGCAGACAGACCCCCCCCTCTCTCTGTCTCACCTGTCAGGTACCTGCAGCGTGGCGAACAGCGACTCGGTCCAGGTGTGATCCATCTGCAGCTTCCTGAACCGACCCAGAACCTCTGAGGCCAGAACCGTTCCCTCTGAAGAACCGGGAGGATGATCCGCTCTGCTGACCCGGCTGGAACGGAGACAGCCAATCAGAGGGCAGGGCTGGCCGACCTGCTGTTTCCATGGTAACCGTGTCTACCTGACGGTGCTGAGCAGATCTTCGTCCTGCAGCAGCCTCCTCATCATCTCCCTCAGCTCCCCCAGGTAAAGCTCCGCCCCTCCGTCTAAAGGTCGGTTAGCCCCGCCCCCAGGCTGTTGTGGCCCCGCCTCCTGGGAGCAGAGGCCCCGCCCCCTGAGCACAGCGAGGGCCAATAGGAACGCTGGTAGAGGACAACATGTCAGTCACATGACCAGACCAGGTGTTGTTCTGACCAGGTGATCTGTCTGATCTTACCTGCAGTGAAGGCCACGCCCCCACACACACCTAGCAACATGCAGCCTCTACTGTTACCATGGAGACGCCATAGCAGCCACCCTGTGACGTCACTGACAGGCCCCGCCTCCTCCAGACTAAGCTCCTCCCTCTGAGCTGCAGCTTCCTCCTCTTCATCAGACTAGAGAGAGAGAGAGAGCTGTTACCATGGTTACAGGACAGAGGGGGCGGGGCTATGCTCTGCAGGGAGTTACCTGAGTCAGGTGAGCCGTCAGAGTTCCCATGATGCACTGCAGGGAGGAGAACAGAACAGTGAACCCAGGTCATCCTGACCAGGAGGTCAAAGGTCAACCTTTATGATTCACCTGGTGGACTGTCAGGTGAATCATGGAGGGGTCAAAGGTCAACCATGATTCTGTCTCAGTCTGCAGCTGGTTCTGTAGGTGGAGGCTCAGGCATGCTGTGGGTCGGATCTGAACCAGAACCTGCTGGTCTCCATCTGGTTCTGGTTCTGGTTCTGGTTCCCTCATGGAGACACCTGGTCCAGTCTGTCAAGGTAACACCTGTCTGTCCTCTGATTGGACATGGAGAACCACCTGGTCACCTGGATGAGGTCAAAGTTCAGGACAGGAGATTTCATCTCTCCGTCTTCATGATGACATCATCCTGAAGCTGAGCCCTGATTGGCTGAGCACTGCAGCTTCAGCCTGAGGAGTTTCTGATGATCTGGACCCAGTCCAGGTGGTTCTGATCCATCAGCTGATGGTCTTTATATCAGATCAATAATCATTGATTATTTAATATTCTGTCAGCAGGAGGTCAAAGGTCATAAGGTCACCAGGTTAATGTAACCTGTACTAGAGAAACTGATATTGATTATTGATCATTAGACAAACTGACCATCAGACTGAGACCTGGTTCTGGTTCTGCTGGTTCTGTCCAGTTGGTCTTAATGACCCAATAATCTGTTTAGGTTCAGATTATCTGGTAGAATTTAGGATTATCATAATCCGTCCTGGACGGTTCTGATCCAGTTCAGCTCTGTGTCTACAGAACCACAGCAGAACCAGTCATCAGACTGTCAGGGTCCAGTCTGACTGGTTCTGGTTCTGGTCCAGATCTGAGCAGCAGCAGTTCCTCCTCCTGACCAGCAGGGGGAGAAATTCTCCACCTGTTTTAACAGAAACGTCTCAGTCGGTTCTTACCTTCAGATTGGACCCGGCTGCTTCCTGATCAGAACCAGACCTGCTCTGTTCGGGTCGGGCTGAGTTCTGCAGGGCGACCCGGCTCAGCCTGCTGTGATTGGCTGCTCAGAAGGTCAAAGGTCAGCAGGGTGTTTGATCAGCTAACTTTATTAACAGATCAGTAAACAGAGGCGGACCGGGTCCATACTGAGGTTCTGGAGTCTGAACAGGAACGGTTCTGACTGGACATGGGATCTATTCTACAGAACCAGAACCAGAGGAGGAGTTCTGCTGGGTCCAAGAACTAAAACATGAATCAGTTCTGTAATGGACCGGTTCTGGTCTGAGGTTCTGTTGGTTCTCATCAGGTTTTAGTTCTCAGGTTCTACTGACTCTAATAAACCGTCTGTTCTGGTCCAGTTCCTCCTGAACCAGAACCAGTTCTAAACTCAGTTCAGTTCAGAATGAACTGGTTCATGTTCATAGTTCACCTCCTAAATGTTCTGAACCAGGTTCCAGTTGAACTGGTTCTGTTTGGTTTATTATTTGTCTGAAATGATATTTGATAAAAACTCATTAAGATCATTTTAATCTTGATGAGTTTTTCTATAAAAATCAATAAACTGAGCTGGGTCTCCTGTCTGAGAAAAACTGAAACTTTAATCTGTGAAACATTTAAAGTTTAACACATAAAAAGATCCTCTAGATCACATGTGTCAAACTCAAGGCCCGCGGGCCACATGTGGCCCGCTACGTCATTTTATGTGGCCCTCTCCCCCACCACCGTTTTACAGGCCATTGATTGACTTAAAACAGGTTTTGAGCACGAATTGACTACAAACTACATCTCCCATAATGCCTTCCGATTGTTACCAGCCAACATTACGACTTCTCGCCACTAGAGGGCAGCAGAGTCACCTCAAGTTGATTATTCATTTTCCCAGCGAATAAAACTAAAACATCGACAAGCTAACAAGCTAAATGTCTAAGAAAAGAAAAATCGATTTTCAAGGAAGACTGTTAAATGAACGATGGGAAAACAAATACCTGTTTGTCCGTCCTGAAAGAATACAATATACTTGAAACCAAACACGGAGCTAAGCCAAATTTAGCCTTCAAGAAAAACAAAAAATTGCAGAAGATTTAAAAGGCAGATTGAAATTGCAGCAGAAATTGTTTACAAAAGCCACAGCCAAAAATGATGCAGCGGTGAAAACAAGCTTTATTGTGGCTGAAGAAATCACCTGAGCTTCAAAATCTTTTTCGGAGGGTGAATGTTTGAAGCAGTGTATGCTAAAGGTGTGTGAGCAGGTGCGTCCCGACAAAGTACAGACTTTCCAAAATGTCAGTTTGTCAAGAAATACCATCGCGGAACGAGTTAAGGAAATAACCGGAAATATAGCGACACAGCTGGCAGAAATGGGCAGCTGTCCAGCTTTTTCATTAGCTGTGGATGAAAGCACAGACCAGGTGTCCACAGCCCATTGGTCCATTTTTATTAGAGGAGTGAAGCCAGACCTGTCTGTAACCGAGGATCTCCTGGATCTAGTGGCGCCGCATGGAACCACAACCAGCCGGGACATTTTTGATGCAGTGGAGAAGTTTGTCAGTAAAAATAAATTTCCATGTGAAAGGTTGGTGGGACCAACTACACCTCCTGCGATGTGTGGAGGAAAAACAGGCTTGGTTGGACTAATGAAGGAAAAAAAGCAACAATCAGACGCCGCTGATCACGTATCATTGCATTATCCATCAGGAAGCTCTGTGTGGAAAGGTTCTGGAGCTGGATAATGTGATGACCACTGTCATGAAAACAGTCAACTTTATTCGGGCAGGGTTAGGGTTACCCTAACCCTGAATCACCGTCAGTTTCAGCTGTTCTAGCAGGAAGTGGGTTCAGAGCATGAAGATATGCCGCACCATACAGAAGTAAGGTGGCTGAGTAGGAGCAAAGTCCTTAAACGATTTTTTGAACTTTGAGAAGAAATCGATCTTTTCATGAAGAACAAAGGAAAACCCTTGTCTGAACTGTCCGATCCAAAATGGCTGTGTGACTTTGCTATGTTATGTGACGTCACCGAACATCTTGCTCAGCTAAATCAGAAACTACAAGGACGTAAACAAGTCATCACACAAAGTCCGACATGATCACAGCTTTCCACCGCAAACTCAACCTGTGGAAGTTCCAGGTGGAACAAAACCTGCTTGTCAGATCATCTGGGCCTCGTCTCCCGGTGCTTGTTCATGCCCTCGGTTAATTACCAAACTAACTCTGTTAATAAACGAGTTTGATCTGCACTTTTCTGACTTTAAATCGCAACACTCTGGTTTTGACATCTTTGCCAATCCTTTCACCGCCGATGTCTGCAGTGTTGCTCACCTTCAGATGGAGTTAGTTGAGCTTCAGTGGCCTGAGAGCGAAGCTCCCTGATGTTTCAATCCAGGACTTTTACCGTCTCCTGCCCCCTGGTTTGATGCCACAGCTTCGACTCCATGCAGCTCCTGTGTTTTGTCCATGTTTGGAAGCACCTATCTGTGCGAACAGATGTTTTCAATAATGAATTTAAACAAGACCAAGCACAGATCGCTCATTACTGACGAAAACCTACACGCCGTTTTGCGGATCGCCACAGAGAATAGAACTAAAACCAGACATGGACGAACTGACCAGGGGAAAACGGTGCCAGACATCTGGCCAGAAAACATTGGTAAGCACAAACAAACTAAATTTAAATAGAATGAATGTAAAACCAAAACTCAGTATACTGGAATATGTATATAGTTTATTGATTTTGCTTGTTTTGTGTTTATTACAATGAGGAGGAGTTGGTGACATGGTGAAGAGGATCAGCTCTGTGTTCAAGGACAGGCAACATCACCTAATTGTTTGGTTCTTATGTGAAATACATGTTCGTTGTGTAATAAATAACGAACAAGTTTTGTGAATGAAGTTGAGAATTAATATCAAAACTTGTTTTTATTCTTTGTCTGCTTATCTTTAAACACTGATTTAAATATTGTAATTTTTAAACTGAGCAGTAATTTTACATCCATGCAAACTCAAATGTAATATTTAAAACTTGAACACATAAAATCAGTTATTTAACAATATGAGGTGTTTAATTGGGGCCTGCCATGCAAAGCAATGGCAGGAACCTATTGCTATTCTCCCAAGAAAGTGTCTCTTTAATATTCTTTATTTTTCTTCCGTAACCGTTAATGCGGCTCATACCGCTGGGTGCACACCTACAAATGAGGTATCAAAACGTGCAGAAAATTCACGCCATTGGAGCTATTACTTTTGGTGGGATTTGGGCTTAACGTGGCGACATAATTCGCAATAAACTATGAAAAAAAACCCATTATAAGTCAATGGGAAAAATCCTGGAAATACCCTATTTTTGAGGATTTTCTGTGTCGTCGCAAATTCACCTAGAAATGCCATTCAAATTTCATTTTGTAGATACGTCTGTGATCTCTTCGAAAGTGAAGACGGCTCGTCAATACCAGTTACGGTTTGTCCACAATTTGTCTCTAAGCGACCCAAAGTTTCTCATTTTTCCTAAAATTAGAGTGACAGCCGATCTCGGCTAGAGTGAGAAATCAAGAGACCTTTTTGAGCCCAAAATAATTTTGAAATCGCCATCACGCCCACAAATATCGCACGATTAGTATCAAAATCGGTCCTGACATTGATACGCATGTCTGCTCCGGTAAAATGTTTTCGAAATTTATCTAGATCGTACGGTTTTCTGTCACGGTGCTTCAGAGCAAAGTGATGCGACAGGATTTTCTAGGCTGTCTCAGGCTGTCTCACTGACATTTCACACCTTGGTGTGAAACTTATTTACCATAGCAACGGAACTCAAGAGCCTATTGGCTGCTGATTAGGACTACAAATACGCATCACTGTAGTTCTAACTATAGTGGAACCCTCAGTTGAAACAGATCAGGACTGAACTGGCCTTTAGAACTACTTGCTGCTATGGGCTGTATAGAACTGATTTAACTCAGTAACTGTTACACATGGGATTAGTTTGGAACTTTAAAATGAAGCATAATAATAATTTCAAAATAAAAGCCTTTAATATTTTTACATCAACTACTTGTGTTGTGAGCATTATATAACTGATTTTATCCAATGACTGTTATTCATGGGATTAGTTTGGCCCTTTGAAATAAAGCTTAACAAAACTTCCAAAATAAAAGCCTTGACAACATTTTAAATCATACTGAATGGTGCGCGTCCGCCTCGCTTAACGTTCTTGCGGTTCTCCGCGTGCCACTGATTACGTTGCGGCGTTCTTTAGCGTCGACGCCGATTTGTAGCGAGACGACGCCGGGCCCGAACCGACGGGCGCGCCTTGGCAGGCCCCGGCTAAATTTCTTCCGAAATTTTCTAGTTTATTTTAACATTGTATTTTCATACATTTATGCTAGGGTTGCCCAAGTCTAGTTTTCCAGACCTATCACTCTGCAACTTTAGACTCGTTCTTTCTCTAACACACCTGGATCATTGACTCATTCATAGGCCTCTACAGAACTGAGTTGCTGCTAATGAGGGAAGTCAACTTGTTGTCTGGGGAATGTTTTAGCAGGGACGCATCTAAAAGTTGCAGTCTGGAGGACTGCACTTGGGCATTCCTGATTTATACCGTCAATGTGGCCCGTTGAAGGTGGTCAATATGCTGAAGTGGCCCTTGGTGAAACTGAGTTTGACACCCCTGATCTAGAACCTCCCAGCAGGGGGCGCTCCTGATCTGGTCAACTCTAACAGTTGTCTCCTAGCAACTGATGAGTCATCAGCAGCTGTTTTCCTGATTGGTGTTTCAGTTTGAGCGTCAGACTCGTCTCCCTGTCTCCAGGTTCTTTCCTTTGACTTCCATTCATTTTTTAAACTCAGTTCATCCTGTAGATCCAAACGAACCCAAAGCAGCTCAGCTCCTCTCTGGTTCTGGTTCTGGTTCTGGTTCTGGTTCCTATCAGATCCTCACAGTTTAAGTATCTGTTGAAAAAATAAATTTACAAGGTGAGAATTAAGAAACAGCAACTCATCATCATATCAGTAAATATTCACTGGTTTATAATATTCTGTTTGTCTCCAGCAGCTGGAGGTCAGAGGTCATGTTTTACTGATCACATGACCTCTGTTCATAATAATCATGATGATGTCACAACATTAAACCATATTCATGATTCAGATTCAGTTTAAAATACTTTATTGATCCTAAAGGGAAAATAACTAAACTCTGATCAGAAGATTATTGAACATTAATAATTAATAATGTTTTAACCATTTAACCTCTACAGACTCAAAGTCTCTGTTAGACTTCAGGCTGTTGGACCTTCAGAACCAGCAGAACCTCAGCAGAGAGTCCTGACCTGATCTGGTCCAGAGGAGATCCAGATGATCCTGATTGGTTCTCCTACAGATGATCTATACCATCATGATGACTCACTGCCTGCTGAGCCTCTGATTGGTTCGTCTCCAGTTCAGCCAGATGTTTCCAGCAGCAGTTTTTGTCCTACAGATGATTTATAATCACTGGGATAATAATTATAATCACTGTAACTCCTTCTGTCCTCCACCAACCTGCTCTACCTGGTAACTGATGACATCATCTCCTGCTGCTCTCTGATTGGCTGGTCTGAAGGTAAACCAGGTTCATTCTGATTGGTTCTCTGAACCAGATCAGAGTGGGCGTGTCTAGTGTCACATGACCTGCTGCAGCAAAAAACCAAGATGGCTCCGCCCAGCTGCCCAGATGTTACCCAGCTGCTCCAGCAGGGGGCGTCTGACTCTGTGTCTCTGGTGCTGAACAGAGAAACTTCTTCTGATGGTCTGATCTTTATAATTTTATAATATTTATAATGTTCAGCTCAATCAGCTGATCTCTGATGTAAACAATGCGGCTAAAGCGTTAGCAGCACTGAGATCAGTTTCAGCTACAGAGTCACTTCCTGTGTCACAGCTTGATAATGGCAATTTGTAGTTTAAGTGACACATGACATGGTTTCTGTATCAGATTTAATATAAATATGAGTCATTTTATTTTGAACAAAAATAATACAACTGATTCACTGAGACTGGTTCACTTTAATGGGAGCAATGATACCTTTAATCTTACAATGAAAGTTATCTACCAGCTCATCTCCATGGTTACTGATCTACCTTGACCTCTGAGTTGACCTTTAGTTTCTCTGCAGGTTATTCTGGGCTGTTTGGTTATCAGTCATATTATAGGCCTGTCACGATAAACGATAAATCAATTAATCGTACGATAAATTAAAACTATCAACATCATTTTAATTATCGTCTCTTCCGGCCTTTTTCTCTTTCTGTTAATGACACTGAATGAAAAAAGGCTCAACTCCGGTGCTCTCCACTGACCTCTGACCTCATTTCCTTAGTGTAAAGCCCAGCGCAGACAACAGGATCTTAGAGCTGTCGGCTGATTGTCGGCTCATTTTCAAAACCTGACAGATCACACATTAGCCGACAGAAATCCTAGTTATAACGGTTCGATCGGTTCGGTCCTGCCGTGTGGTGTCCAACAATGGGCACAAAATAATGGCTACAAGTTCAGTGAACTAATTTAAAAACCAGACATTAATCAATGCTTTACTACAGTCTACCTGCAATGCTTGTAGCTAGTGTCAGAGTAAAGTCCTGACTGAATGAAAATCATTAGAACCTATTTAGTCACGTTAACGAAGAACAGCTGAAAAGTTACCGGTTTTATCAACTGCAGTAGCAATTTAGCTCCAACTCCTCCTCTTGTCATTTCTATATTCTTTGCATGTTGAATAAACATTAATGTTGTTTCCACATATCATCTCCAATGTCCGCTGGACTTCGGGTTGCTCCGTGTCAGCTGTTTGGGATTCCCCTCCTTAATTTCCCCTCAGAAAGCAGGAAGGGAATCCAGCTTTCTGATTGGCTGCCTGTCACATTCAACAGGCTGCGTTAAAGCTCCCAGTCGGGGAAAAACCCCTGATTTAGATCGGAGCGGCAACGACGATCTACCGTAACACACCACACAATCTTAGAAAGACCAACTTTCTAAGATTGTTGTAAGAGGAAAAATAGGAGCAAAAAATCATGTAGTGTGAACTATTGCATCAGGTAGTCGATGTGCCCATCTTCTCTATTTAAATCTAATTATTACTGAAGGGCAACATAATATACAGACTTCATAATCTGCAGTCTTTTGGTTGAATGCAGTATTTATTTCCACTTTGGCTTTATGTTGTTTAGTTTTTATTTCCAAGTGAGTTTTTTGTTAATGGAGACTGAGAATCCATTTTGTTTTTGGTTGTTTTGTTTATTTTGTTTATCAGCTCCAGTGTTAAATATTCTTTTGAAAATAAAGTGTATCTATCTTTGGCAGGAAATCACATCATTATTACATCATTTCCATTAAATCAGTGTAAAAAGGTCTTCAAACAATATTATCGTTTATCGCAATAATTTTTGAGACAATTAATCACTGAGCAAAATTTGCTATCGTGACAGGCCTAGTTATATATTTATATATATATATATATATATATATATATATATTGTCAAGAAAATCCGAGCTCATCCCACTTCCCCATGTTGGAGATTATAGTTTAACAGTAACAATAAATAAAGTTATCTTTAAAATGAATCACTCAAGTGACATCAAGGCCCAACAGTAAATTAAAACTTCAATAAAATCAATCTGGTTGTTTTTGTCTCATGCAAACTTTGCTTTAATTCTACTTATTTTTCTATCTAATCATCAGAAATCATAATCAGATAAAGAGATGAAACAGGAAAAGCAGGTTTCCTGGAAAAAGAGGAAGTTTCCAGCCTGCAGATTTATAAAAATAGCTGAGACTATTCCTTATTTTAAAGCATGAAAGTTTTAAAGAATTAAATCTAAACATTTTGAGTAATTTGATAAGATTCAAAGTAAAATACTTATATTAATATTGATTTACTTGTAATAATATTTACACTTACATTTGTGGGAACACTTACAAGAAAAACAAGTAACTGTAACTTTGGTATTAAATAATTAGAATCATGGATTATTCTTGGTTTCTTTTCAGAAAACATCTGTAATAACTCACATTAAGATTATAATAAGAATAATTAATAAGTTATGGTTATAAAATTATAAATGAATGCTAAATCAGAGAAGCTAAAGAAAATAAATGTGATTTTAACATTGAACTTGAAATGGTGTAAAACATGTAACTGCAATTAAAGATCACTGATATGTTGGAGGTAGATGGTAGGTGAAAGGTCAAAGGTTAAGGGAAAAAGGGGAACTAACAGGAGAGCAGAGATGATCAACACCTTATTTAGAAACAGATTGTTGAACAACGTAAACGTTTCAGAGAAAAAGTTGTGCAGGCAACAAATGTAGGAGGTTGATCAACCCTGAGACATCAGCACAGACATCAGGACATAATGTCTGTAAGACAGTGATGGATATGAGATCATCTGTCTAAGCAGTCAACCAATGAAACAAGCACAGCAACAGTGCTAGCCAATGCTAACACACCAAAAGGTGGATAAACCCTATAAAAGGTGGGAGCAAAAGAGGAACCTTTGGTTGGATCCTCCGGGCAGCTTCGAGCCAAGATCGAGATGGACAAAGAACTCTGCAGCTGAAGAAGAGCCGGGGCCACGGAGCCGAAGACTGTCCTGCACATGGAGACCAACCCGTCTGGCCCACAATCTGTGGCTTCAAATCGCACTTCTCTCATCAGCTGGGTTCTGACCCCAAAGACAAAGATGAAGACAAAGACAAAGAAGAAGAACTGGTGCCTTTTTTCCTGCCAGCACCAAGTCCTGTGTGACCTCAGCATCCATGCGGAGAAGAAGCTCATCAGACCTACAGAGATCCCTGCCTTCGCCGATCAACATCTTCCTCCTGCTGCAGCACCTTCTTCATCATCAGGCCAGGTCTGGGGTTCGAAACGCCAAACTCCGTCCGTCTCTCTCAAAGGTTCCCTTTTTTAGTTCTCAGTGTCAGCAGTAGGGAAAGATAGACTAGATGACTGATTTTACTTATTTGATTATTTCTGCTACTGAATTAAGCTGTACTGACCCTTGCAAAAATGCCTTACTAATAAAATATTTAGCATAAAGAAAATCTAAAGATGTTGTGGACATTCAGTTAATGAGTCACCTTAAAGTTCTTTGATGGTTGTAAAATAGCTGTGATGTTTGATTCTGGAGAGGAAAAAGTGGAAAATGTTTTTAGGTTGCTGGTAGCCCAAATGTAAAACATCATCCTTGGGACTCGCCCGAGTCACTAAAACCTACCTGGTTCAATAACAAATGCAAGTTGTAAGATAGAGAACGAGCGACCGTTAACAGGTGTGCTCTGTGAAACTAGTTGGCTGTAGGCTGCTCAGTCTGGCTAATTCACAGAGGGAAGAAGGGTGGGACACTTGGATGTAGGCCGTCAGATAACCAGGCGAATCGTTTCTCGAAACCAGATTAAACAGAGTTTACTTCAGTTCTGGACAGGATAAATCCCAGCAGATTTAGGAAACTCAATTAACCCGTTAGAAGGAGAGCTGGTAGCACATCTCCCCTCTCAGAAGAGGAAGTAGAGAGAAGGGGGGGGGTTGCGCAACAACAATATAAATATATATATATAGATCTATATATAGATATTATTCCTTCTCCTCATCTGTCACCAGTTTTCCTCCTCAGTTCAGAGGTCATTTATTCTCTGGACCTAAAGCTGCTGAATAATCAGATCAGCTGCAGAAACAGGAACATGAAGCTGATTGACGATCTGATCATTTTTATCTGATCAGTTTCTCTCCATCACTTCCTGTGGTTCATGATCACTATTTATATTTACATCACTAATATGTTAAAATCTTTTCTGCAAATGTCAGAAAAACAATTTAATAATCATGGTGTTTAAATGAAATTAAAATCTGACATGAATAAGTTTGTTCATGCAATAAATAAAAATGATGGCAGTGAAAGATGTAAACATGAAATATATTCATAAATCAGACATGGTGGCGCCAGCATCTATCAGCCAATCAGAGGAGACGTTGGCGTCTGATTCAGGCGTTGGAGCAACAAGCCCCGCCCACTAGGGAGCGCCGACATGTTTGGAGTTTTAGAGAAACTAGTCGGCCATTTTCCAGAAGATCGATGGATTTAAAACATTTAAATTAAACAACTTTATGAATTATGCTGCATTGAAAGTTCTGCTGGACCCGGCTGCTCATTATCATAACAGAACAAATATATAAAGTTAAAGAGGAATATGGATTCTCATTTAGAGAATATTAAATACAAAATGATTTTTCATGCAAAACGTTTCTATTAGTGAAGTTATGCAGATAAATGAAGAAGTTTAAAAGTTCTGAATGTTTCATCACTAAACCCAAATACCAACATCTAGAAACGGACCTGGTTCCTCACAACTCACTGAGTATCTACTGGTCCACTGGACCAACACCAGGAGGCAACGGCATCATAATGGAGCAGAACGATACAGAACCCAGTGAACCGTCCAGAACCGTCCAGAACCGTCCATCACTCAGGCTGAAACAACCTTCCAGCTCCTGCAGCAGCTCTGGTTCTGCTGTTCACTGCAGAACCAGAACCAGACCTGCTGCAGCAGGAAGAAACAATGGAGGAAGGTCAGTGCTGCAGGTCAAAGGTCACCACACCAGGATCTCCAGGTTATCCAGGCACATCAACAGTGAACCAAGATGACCAGGTTTCCCTCCACCAGAGGAAGTTAGTCTCCTCACTTCCTGTGGCTGCAGCAGCAGCTACAGCAGCGTATCGATGCTCCATCAGCCTGGAGCAGCCGGGTCCAATCTGAAGGTCAGAACCGACTGACTCCTGCAGTCTGATGGTGAAAACTAGAAACATGCAGAGGAGAAAACTGCTGCTGAATTAATTTATAATAAGTCAGACAAACTCCAGACTATAAAAGTTTTTATTGAGATCAGAGATGATGGAACCATCCTGACACCAGAGGTTCTGCTTTTGGTTCTGGAGACACAAACAAACCAACTGGACTGGATGAAGGACAAGAAACTGATAGAAATAATTGATCATTTATTAACTGAAACAAACTGACAGTAGATCCTGTTCACTGATAAAAACATCAGATTAAAGTTTAATGTTATAAATGGAAGATTTAAACTTTCTAAATAGTTTATATTAAATTTACATCAGTGATGAAGAAACTGATTCAAGTGAAGAAGAATAAAAAAACAGTTTGAAAATGAACATAAATCACTGATAAACCATCAGCCAATCAGCTTCAGCCAATCAGCTCCAGCCAATCAGCTGCACTCGTTCCCTTTGATCAGGAAGAAAGTTCCCACAGCGACTCCCAGCAGGCCGACGGTCAGACCGACTCCACAGAAGATGGCCGGACCGGGACCAGACTGAGGATTGTCCATCTCCACATCTGGAGACACAGAGAGACAAGAAACATCTGGATGTTTAGTTTAATCAGGATTAATCAGGTTTATTATTAAATTAAAGGTTCCTGTTGATCCTTCTGGTCTAGTCAAAGTCTCCTCACCCCAGGTTCTGGTCTGTGGTTCTTCCAGAGCCAGATGCTCCACTGTGCAGCTGTAGATGTCTCCAATCTGAGGGACGAACTGCAGCCTGGAGATCTGGGTGAAGGTGTTGTCCTTACTGGGAAAGGGAACGTTGATGCTGGTTCCTTCGGTCACTTTCTGACCGTTTCTGGTCCAGGACACGTTGACCGGAGCCGGATAGAAACCAGAGACGTGACAGATCAGGATGTTCTTCTCTCCCAGCTCCACATCGTCTCTGGGGTAAATCACCAGGCCAGAGGGGGCATCTGGGGAGAAACCAGGAGGGTAACTGGAGGAACTGGACCAGATGGAGAAACTGGTCCATATGGTTCAGAGCAGGACGTCTGATGGTGGACCAGTCAAAGTCTACAATGTTCAGAGGACCAGAGAGAAGCAGAAGAACTGATGACCTGATCTAATGTAGATCAGTGAATGGTAAACTATGGAGGAGGGAACAGATCCAAAGTAAACCCAGTGGTTCTGGTCCAGTTGGCAGCAGAACTCATCTAAAGGTCCATATTTTATTATTCTAAACTGAATAAAATCAGAGTCTAGAACATGTAGGGCTTTAGGACAGGTTCTAGAAAAGTCCATCTCTGATCATCCAGTCAGTCATCAGGTTAGATCTGTGGTTCAGGAATAGACTGACTCTAGAAACGTCACATTCTAGTTCATGTCTAGGGGGCGGGGCCAATCAACAGCAGGTCTGTTAGAGATTAGAAATAAACTGATGGAAAAGTGTCCAGAGGAACTGGATCAGAACCAGATCAGAACCAGATCCAGACCTTCAGTACAACCTGCTTTGTTTTTCTCTATTATGGGATGTTCCCAGTAACCATCATCATCTTTACTGGGAGTTTAGGACAGTTATTGTTTATTAATTATGTAAAGATGAAAACAATAAATTTCTGTTTTATTTCTAATTAATCTAATATTATAATTTTACCTCTGACTGAATCTCTGTGGGAATATTTTAGTTATTTAGTTTCTGGTTTATATTTTAAATTTCTTAACTTTATAAACTTATTGATGGTCAGATGGAATAAAGTTAATAAAATGAAGAGTTTTACTTGTATTAATTATTTTATAAATCAGATGAAGAGCGAGATATTAATATTAATTGATACACATGAAATAAAATGTTTAATAGAACTGAAATATATAAAATCAGATTTTAATATCTGATTTTATATATTAATAAAGCTCTGCATGTTATTAATAATTAATAAACAGTTAATAATATTAGATTAATATAAACTGTAATAAACTGAAGCATCTTTAATTAACATCATATCTCAGATTTTAGACAACATGATTTTTCCTCACAGACTGGATTTAATTTATTAAACTATTGTGATTTATTAATAATTATCAGTTTATTACAAAATAATCAGCTGATCAAAGGTGAAAATAAATCAGTTTAAATGATTATTGTTCTTTACCGTTTTCATCTGGAATATCCTTCATGCCAATACGACTGTTCTTCAGGTTTGATCTGCAGATCTGTTGATAACCCACAGCTTGTTCATAACATCCTGCGCAGGTGATATGATCAACAAAAGGAGGCACAGATATGACTCCTTTTCCCTTCTTGAAGTCGGCGTACCACAGCTCTTCTCCATCCAGAGTGTACGTGTCCTCTCCATCAGAGTCTGAACATCCAATGATCCAAAGGCTCTCATGTAGAACTAGAAACACAAAGAGAGAAACTGATGAAGAACCTGCAGCAGAACCTCCAGAACCCACTGGGTCCATCAGAACCAGTTTGGACCCGGTCAGAACCAGTGTAACTCACCATCAGCAGAGACCCAGAGGACCCCACAGAGGAAGAGGAGCAGCTTCATCATCATCTTCATCACCTGTCAGCCTCAGAGACTCTGAGAGAAACTGAAGCTGCTGCTGAACCAAACGCTGGCAGCAGCCAATCAGAGGGCAGGAGGGCTGTGACGTCATCAGTAGCTAGGTAGAGGAAGGCTGGAGCTCTGAGCTGCTGGAGACCAGGAACTGGTTCTGGAGGAAACCAGTAGAACCAGCAGAACCAGCAGACGGTTCTTTATTTGTAAACTTTGTTCATTTATTCATTTTTAAATCTATTAAATTCTCTCCAGACCTGCTGGTTCTGATCCGGTTCTGATCCAGTTCTGAACATAGTTGGGTTGTTCTGTCAGTAGGTCCAGTTGTTCCAGTAAATGAGTTTTTATAAAGTTTCTCTCTGTAGAACCAGAACCGGTCCACTGGACCAGCAGAGACCTGGTACTGGAACAGAACCAGAACCAGAACCTGGGTTAGAAAGTTACTGCAGACAGAAAGAGGTGAGGAAGAACCAGAACCAGAACCAGAACCAGTTTCTCTCTCTGGTCTTCAGCCTCAGTCTTTTCTACCCGGTAACCAGTGATGCAGAGGTCATGTGACTCTGCTCTGGTTTTTACTGCAGTTCCCATCAGAACCAGTTAGTTCCTCTGACTGGGAGAGAGAGAGAGACATGGCTTCATCACTGCTCTGCTGGCTGCTGATCATCATCACCATCAACGCTGCAGGTAGGATCAATAACTGATAATCACTGTTGATATGATCAATAACCGATCATCACTGTTAATATGATCAATACTCTGCCAGTAACTGATAATCGCTGATCAATAATTATTATATGGATCAATAGTCAGGGTTTAAACTGCATCAATCTGTAGAGCAATAAGGATCAATAATCTGATCAATACTGATCAATACTTTAACCTTTTATCAATCTGTAAATCTGGTTGGATCAATACTCTGATCTCTGATCAATACTATAGCTAATATCTGGATCAATAGTATTTTAATCTGGATCAATTCTGCTGGAGAATCAATTATCCAGATTAATAACTGATAAACGGATCAATATTCTGATTAATTATTGATCGTTAATATACTAATCATTACTTCAGTCCATTCAAATGTATTGATTAGTAATTAACCTGATCAAATTAACAAATGATAGGATCAATAACTGATAATAAATTAATACTGAGGTTCTGTTCTGGTTCCAGACGGATTCATGGAATTTGTTGTGAGTCGTTGTGTTTTTAACTCCACTGATCTGAACGACATTCAGTACATCCAGTCCTACATTTACAACAAGAAGGAATTCGTCAGGTTTGACAGCAACGTGGGGAGATTTGTTGGATACACGGAGTTTGGAGTGAAGAACGCAGAACGATTGAACAAAGATCAGTCACTTATAGCAGGGTATAAAGCTGAGAAGGAAACTTACTGTCTACACAACATTGATATCCTCTACCAGACCGCTCTGACTAAATCAGGTGAGTTGATTTGATCATTTCCTGATTGATCCTCTGATCAATTCTGACTGATGATCATTAAACTGGATCTATCAGTTTATTTATTATTGATTACATAAAACAATAAACTCTGATGTCATCAAATGATCAATATTGATCTGATCAGCTGATCAATACAGATCCAATCACTGCTGATCAACTTATTAATAAACTATTTATTACTGGAGTTAATCAATATTAAATATTTTACAGGAATAAATTCATCATCAATATTAAAAGAATAGAAATATTAATAAACTTTTGATTTATATCTGGAAACAACCAAGAAAAATTAAAATAATTTTTCTGTTAATTGTTCATAAATATAAACTTTAATTTAGAAATTAAATACCAGAAGTTACATCTAGTTCTAGATGGACTCAGTCTATAACATCTAGATCTATCTGTATTATTATTGATGATCTGATTGATCTACAATAATAACTTTATTTAATCTGAACTCTGGTCTGTTTATAATAATAATTATTTAATAATTATAATTATTTAAACCTGTTTGGATCTAAACTTTTATTTCCCTCCAGTTCTCCCAGCAGCTTCTGTTCTGGTTAAACTGGTTTTATCATCAATAATCAATGATAATATTGATAGAATAACAGAAATAATTCCTGTTACATCCAGGGATCATTTATGATTCCTGATCAGACCTCAATAATGAACCAATAACCTGTTATTGATCTCCCAGTGGCTCCCACTGTCAGACTGTACTCCACTACGCCCCCTGCTGGCCACCATCCCTCCATGCTGGTCTGCAGAGTTTATGATTTCTATCCTAAAACCATCAAAGTTCAGTGGCTGAGAGACGGACAGGAAGTGACATCAGACGTCACCACCACTGACGAGATGGAGGACGGAGACTGGTACTACCAGGTCCACTCCCAGCTGGAGTACACGCCCAGGTGGGTCACAGCCAGAACCAGAACCAGAACTAAAACCTCTGAGACAAGTGGGACCAGAACCTCTGAAGTCTGACCCACTTCCTTTGGTTCTGACCCGGTTCTTTTGGTTCTGACCCGGTTCTGTTCGTGTCTTTTCAGGTCTGGAGAACGGATCTCCTGCAGGGTGGAACATGTCAGCCTGAAGGAACCTCTGATCACCGACTGGGGTAAGAAGGACTAGAGAGACCTGGAGACGGAACAACTGAGATAACAAGTCCTGACATGTTGCTACCTTCCTCCATGTCCTCTTCTTCTTCATCCTCTTCCTCTCCCTCCTCTTCCTCTCCCTCCCCTTCCTTTCCCTCCTTCTCCTTCCTCTCCCTCCCCTTCTTCTTCATCCTCTTCCTCTCTCTCCTCTTCCTCCCCCTCCTCTTCCTCTCTGTCCCTCCTCTTCCTCCCTCCTCTTCCTCTCTGTCCCTCCTCTTCCTCTCTGTCCCTCCTCTTCCTCTCCCTCCCCCTCCGCTTCCTCTCCCTCCTCCCCCTTCCTCCCCCTCCTCTTCCTCTCTGTCCCTCCTCTCCCTCTCTGTCCCTCCTCTTCCTCCCTCCTCTTCCTCTGTCCCTCCTCTTCCTCCCTCCTCTTCCTCTCTGTCCCTCCTCTTCCTCTCTGTCCCTCCTCTTCCTCTCTGTCCCTCCTCTTCCTCTCTGTCCCTCCTCTTCCTCTCTGTCCCTCCAGACCCGTCCCTGCCAGAGTCAGAGAGGAACAAACTGGCCATCGGAGCTTCAGGACTGATCCTGGGTCTGATTTTGTCTCTGGCTGGATTCATCTACTACAAGAGGAAGGTCAAAGGTCAGAACCAGAACCAGGACACATTTAGAACCAGAACCAGATCCTGGATAGGACCAGAACCACAACAGAACCAGTACAGAATCAGTTCAGATGTTTTAGAGACGATTTAAAACCAGCTGCATTCATTTAATGAAAGAGGTCAAAGGTCAGAACCAGTTTAAAGCAGGTTTAGACACTTCTGGCCCATTATAGAACCAGAACACTTTAGGCCCGGTCCAAATCCTCTCCCTGCCTGTTCATGTTGGAGGTTAAAGGTCACAGTGCGTCTCCTCATCTTCTTCATCCTCCTCATCCTCCCTTCGTCCATTTTAGGTTCTATTTCCATCCTTAAGCAAAGTTTGTATTTTTACAGACTTCAGTGAATTACCCACAATTCATTGCTGGTGTTTTGATTCATGGAAATGTTTTGTTGTTTTTCCCATTTTATAGAAAATTTATATCAAATATCATGGAAACATTAGTAATAAAAAGTTTTATGTGATTAACTGAGCAGAAAAAAGAAGAAATAAAAATAATAATCACAAACTGAGGAAAATAAAACAAAACAAATTTCAAACATTAAATTAAGATTTTAACATGTTGGAATAAAGGTTAGCCTTTTATGATTTTATTTAAATAATCTCTAAAATAAATGATTTCACTTTAAAATGGAGGCCAGAGGATTCAATATTTCATAATTTAACTCTTCATCCTGTTACTAAACCAAATTATATTAAAACTTAAATATTGAATAATTTATTCTACAATATCCACTTGTACAAAAAAAAAGATTTTAGAAAACTTTCTAAAAACTTTAATTAAGTCACAATTTAAAAATGTTTATTGTCTCAAAATCTGTCAAAATGCAGGAATTGATATTTTTAGTTTGTTTTGCAGAAAGTCATCTAGGAAAAACTTTATGATTATGAAATTAATATTTCAATATTTTGTTGGAGTGGTAAAGGAAGCGGTTTGGTTTTATCATAATTTTTAAATAAATATTGTTTTTCTCAGACTAGAGGAGAAAAAAACTGATGAATTTATTGGAACATTTTTGGTTCATAAAGTCACAAAATTCATAGTTTGTTTTAAAAATAACATTTTAGATCCGTTAGTCTTTTTATTTTTATAATTTTCTATATATTATACATGTTTGTCCTGAACTTGATCTTTGTTATTATCTCCACTTTATACTTTTATAAAACATAAAACAGTAAAAATTAGTCAAATAAACTGATAAATTAATTATTAGAACATTTTAATTTGAATTTTTTACATCTCGAAAATATGGTAAAGTTCCATCTATGGCAAAAATAAAAATAAATCAGTTTTCAAAAGTAAATTATGAAAATATATTATATTATATAAAATTTTCTGTATTTAATAAATCAAACATTTTTCTGCAGCAAAAACTAAAAGCAGAAATAAATTTACTGAACATTTACAGAATAAAAGAATCTGATTGGTCGTTTTTAGCAGCAGGATGTTGATACAGTGACGACCTCTGACCCCTGATGAGACTTTGACTGAGCCACTCTTCATAGGGCGCTGGGCTTTGGACCGGGCCTGAGCAGCAGAAACACAAATCCAAGTTCTGGATCATTTAGAGCAGAACCTGAACAGAACCAGTAGAGAACTGGTTTAAATCCAGTTCAGATCCAGTCTGACCCAGTTCTAAATCCAGTACCAGTATCAGGTTCTGACCCGGTCCATTGTTTCTCTTCCAGGTCGTATTCTGGTTCCAACCAGCTGAGCCCGGATGGAGGTTCTGGTTCCGGTTCGTCCTGCTTCCTGCTGAACTGGACCATCTGATCCAGAACCAGAACCAGAGGAGGTTCCAGTTCTCCATGTGGGTCGGTTCTGGTTCTGGTGGCCCGGCTGCTTCTCTTCATCTTCCTCTAATCATCTTCATCAATAATCAGATTTTAATCTTTGATGTTTGGACCTGAAATAAAATCAATAAACCATCAGAACCTGTACTGTCTTTATGAACTGGACCAGAACCAGCAGGCCCGGTTCTGATCCAGTTAAACCAGTAGTAACACTTTGATCCTGATGGTAGCGCTGTGAGCAGCCCAGACTGGATCAGAACCAGAACTTCACTGGTTCTGAGATCCAGTTTGGATCTGAAGAAGAACCAGAGTTCAGACAGAACCGGGTTCTGAAGGCGGTGCTGCACCCTGCTGGCTGAACTCTGCAGCTGCAGCATGAACTGGTGACCCGGTCTGACCCGGTTCTGATGTCAGAGACCCGACCCGGTTTTATCAAAGGGTTCTGATGGTTCTGAGTCAGAACCAATGGATCCAGGTGAGTTAGACGGACTGACTGAGATTCTGTTCCCTTCTGGTTCTGTTCTGCAGCCTCATGGCGCCGTTCACATGTTAATCAGCTGTGATAAAAACCACATGGTTGCTATGGTTACAGCATCATGACAACTAAATATTGATCCAACTGTGAAGCTTCATTATAATCGTTTAAAGAAACAACAACTGAGGAAAAAATGTTTTTAATAAATGAACAGAAACTCTAACGGCCTAGTCCAAGTCCAAGACCTGCAGCCTGACAGAGATTTGATGGCAGTCAGTAATTGGACCAGGTGCAGTGGACTCACCTGTCCAGGTGTTTCTGTCAGACTGAGATCTGCTGTTAAACATCCAGGTGAACAGGTTCAACAGGTGAACAGGTTCGACAGGTGAACAGGAAGCTTGATGTTCATCTTGTCTCCAGGTGAGTCCAGTCCAGATCAGATCAGGTCAGAGTTCTGACTCGGGTCATCATGATTCTTCCTGCAGCTCCAGGTGAGAACAGGTGAGCTGCAGGGGGCGGAGCCTCCTGGTCAGGAAGTCTCTGTCTCCTCGGCTGAAGCGTCTCACCTCTGATGGAGACAGAACCGGGTCAGTCCTCTGGACCGGGTCCAACAGGTTCTGCTGAGCGTCCCTACCTGCTGAGCTCTGATTGGTCCGCTTCCTGCAGGTGAGGATGACCTGCTGCCCGATGACATCACCGCTGCAGAGGGACAGCAGGAAGTGCAGCAGGACGTCCTCAGTGTCTCCGTCTGTCCTCTGGAAGAGACGCACCAATCAGATCAGACTCAGCAGACAGCCAATCAGAGAGCAGAGAGCTACTGACCAGGCTCCGCCCCCCAGGGAACACCTGGACATGACCTCTGACCCTGACCGCCCTCCGGAGCCCCGCCCACTGGGAATCAGCCAATCCCAGCGCAGCCTGGACTGGTCGCCCCGACAACCAGACATGAGCTTCAGCCGTCCCGTCATCGATCACCAACCTGGAGACAGAACCGGAACCATGGGTCAGAACCAGGACCAGGGGGCAGATGGTGCCAGATTCTACCAGCACTGGAGCCAGAACCAGGTGACTGGGTCGGTACCACCTGGTTCTGGTTCTGTTCTCACCTGGCTGTGGCCCGGAAGGCGGCTGACCCACAGTGAGAGCTGCAGACCTGGAGAGGAAGAGGAGGAGGAGGAAGAGGTTAGTGGTGGTACCACAGCAGGCCTGCAGGGGGCGACCAGCTGATCCTCAGCAGGTGAACTTTAACCTTTCAGCAGGTCAGGATGAGAATCAGAGACCAGATAGAAACAGAGGAACTAGAACAAACCCTGAGGAGATCAGGAAACTGATGATGAAGATATTGATGATCTTTGTTAGAAAATCTATAATCCACTGAATCAGCTGGTTGGAACAGTAAATGACAGACTTTCAGCAGATGGAGGAGCCCCATTCAGCTTCTATCCACCACAGATCTAGAACAAACTACCAGAAAACTGCAGCACAGCTGAAACACTGAGTTCCTGTAAATCTAGACTAAAAACCTGTCAGGTTCAAACATGATTAATAACACAAAGAGTCAGATTTAATTTTACTCGTGAACAGAGACGTAAGGTCTTGGACTTGGACTAGGCCGTTTGAGGTCTCTTCCTGCTCTGAAGTTCGTCCTTCCTGTTGATTGAAACAGGATCTGCACTAAATCACATGATTTAGTGCAGATCCTGTGTTGCAGCCCTTTAGAGTTGCAGCTCTAAAGGGCTGAGAAACAAACAGCTGCAACGTGACCTTAATTCATTCCACAGCATTTAAATACCAGCTCTTTTCTTTAAGTCTCTGCATGACTATGAGATCTAGATCTTAACGGGGTTTACCTGATTAAATAAAGAAATAAAAAACAAATAAAAAATGACTATTAATATGACATTGTTTCCTTTATCTCTGCAGATTTGATCTCAGTGAGTCACAAACTTTGATCTTTTAGCCTTTTGGTGTTTTTCCTGCCAGGTCATTTCTCAGTTTGACAAGTTTATAACTTTCTGCAGATAAAACTGACCTTCCAGAAACAGAATCTAACAGCCCTTAAATATAATGATTAGTATTTATATAGGTTTTTATTTTAATTCTATCCAAGCCCTCCTGGTTAGAACCGTAATAAATGAAACATTAATCAACATATTTATGATTAAACTCTCATCAAAATGTAACGTTTGTTCAATTTTCCTGGAGATTTATTGAAAACTTTCTAATTTTCTGTTTTTATGATTAAATCACCTTGAAATGAACAAAACTAATAAACTGATTAGTTTCAGCTTCTAATATTAATGTTGGCCATAAAAACCAAAATCCTCCCAGATTTATCTAGAGTCCAGTTTAGACAAACTAAACCAGTTGGGGCTCTGAACTGGTTTAGTGTCTGATTCCAGGTCAGGACTGGTTTCTCTGCCACCATCAATCCAAGGAGACTGACGAATTAAAACAACAAACTTTGAATGTATTCACTGTCTCCACCCAACTGGCACACACCTTGCAACGAATCAAGCGCTCCCATCCCTTTCACTGCTCAAGCTTGAAACACCTTTGCTCTCAATAATCTGTTCAGACAAACAACCTGAACTGAAACTTCCTCAAAGACACCATGAACATTATTCAGAAAATTAATATAGATTTATTATCTGATGTCATGTTTTTCATGTGTTTGGAAACAAATTCATTGCACTGTTTGGAATATAATTTATTTATTTATTCACTGATAACTTACAAGTAAATTATTGAATCATTAAGTTAATTAGTTAAAGTTAAAATTAACTCATTGTGATCTGTAATTAATATTTCTCCTATTTATTTGTAGGTTTTCAACCTGCTCATGTGAACATGTTTGTTCACATGAGATTCATCTAAAGACAAGAAAAAGAGGATAAATAAATAAATAAAGTCACTGAGATGAATTATTGCTGCGTCTCTTCAGAGGAAACTAGTTGTTTCAAGTTTGGGTAAAAGCTGAAGTGGCTAAAAAGAACAAAAAACTTGATAAATCTGAACAGAGAAACTCATCAGTGGCCAGAGAACAGCAGGATTGAGGAGCATCAGATGATATCAGATTATAATCCCAGGCTTTAGTCTGGACCACTGACTAAAGTCTGGGACTGTGTGATCAGAACCAAATGAAGTGATCGGTCCATTTGGGTTCTTCTATCATACATTTATTGTTTTTAACCTGAAATTCAGATTATATCCATACCTCTGATTCATATTTATAGAAAAATCCCTTCAGTCCAACTGATCCAGGTTATCAGATTATTATCAGTGAGAATAAATCAATAAATCAATAAATCAATGTATTCTCTCACTGACAGTGTTTCTGTTTCTCTTTATTATTATTCAGACTTCTGTACATTTTATTACATCCAACTATTTCTACAAACTTCAACTATTTGTGCTAATTCATATATCAAAACGTTCAGCTTATTTTTCTGCTATATCTTTTGCTAAATTTCACTATTTTACTTTTTGAAATATTTGTGTTTTTGTGCAAATTTCAGCCCCATTGAAATTCATTGAAATTCCACAAAATTCAGCTAAAATCTTCTGCTTTTTCACAACTAACTACTTCTGATTACTTCAACCTAGAAACTCCATTCAACTTTTAAACAAGTCACCAGACTTTAAACTAGATTCAAATGTCTCAGCTTTATGATATATATATATCTCTCTCTCTCTGTTACGGTTTTTCCACAGTTTAAGTTTCATGCAGATATTTGATGTGTTCAGGTTTACAGTTTAATCCTCTAACTGCTGTCAGCTGTTAGAGTCTGAACTCCAGTAACTGAACATATTTTAACTTTTCATGCTTTTTAACAAACAAATGATGTTGTTCATACATATTTAACTGTACAGGAATAATTTATACATTAAAACGCAGCATGAATGTCTTCTTTAAGGAACTATTACTGTCATTGTTGCAGGTCTTTCTGTCAAACTCTTCTGGACTACAGACACGTCACACCTTGTCCTAGACCTTCAGTGTATCTCTGTTTGCTCTGTTTCTATCTGTCAGCATTCTGCTTGTCTGTACTGGTTTTACTGGTTTTACTGGCTACAGAGGTCTTCTGCAAACTTTGATTTTAGCAATTCATATGTCAAAATGTTCTGCTTCTGCTAATTTATGCTTTTTTTGCTGTTTCACTTCTCAACCTTTTCAACTACACTGCCTGGCCAAAAAAAAGTCGCCACCAAAAAATGGTCACACGCTCTAATATTTTGTTGGACCGCCTTTAGCTTTGATTACAGCCTGCATTCGCTGTGGCATTGTTTCAATAAGCTTCTGCAGTGTCACAAGATTTATTTCCATCCAGTGTTGCATTAATCTTTCACCAAGATCTTGTATTGATGATGGGAGAGTCTGACCACTGCACAAAGCCTTCTCCAGCACATCCCAAAGATTCTCAATGGGGTTAAGGTCTGGACTCTGTGGTGGCCAATCCATGTGTGAAAAAGATGTCTCATGCTCCCTGAACCACTCTTTCACAATGTGAGCCCGATGAATCCTGGCATTGTCATCTTGGAATATGCCCGTTCCATTTGGGAAGACAAAATCCATTGATGGAATAACCTGGTCATTCAGTATATTCAGGTAGTCAGCTGACCTCATTCTTTGGGCACACAATGTTGCTGAACCTAGACCTGACCAACTGCAGCAACCCCAGATCATAGCACTGCCCCCACAGGCTTGTACAGTAGGCACTAGGCATGATGGGTGCATCACTTCACCTGCCTCTCTTCTTACCCTGATGCGCCCATCACTCTGGAACAGGGTAAATCTGGACTCATCAGACCACATGACCCTCTTCCATTCCTCCAGAGTCCAATCTTTATGCTCCCTAGCAAACTGAAGCCTTTTTTTCTGGTTAGCCTTACTGATTAGAGCTTTTCTTACGGCTACACAGCTGTTCAATCCCAACCCCTTGAGTTCCCTTCGCATTGTGCGTGTGGAAATGCTTTTGCGTTCACAATTAAACATACTCCTGAGTTCTGCTGTTGTTTTTCTTTGATTTGATTTGACCAAACGTTTAAGTAATCGCCGATCACGATCATTCAGGATTTTTTTCCGACCACATTTCTTCCTGGAAGACAATGGTTCCCCACCATCCTTCTAGTTTTTAATGATGCGTTGGACAGTTCTTAACCCAATTCTAGTAGTTTCTGCAATCTCCTTAGATGTTTTCTCTGCTTGATGCATGCCAATGATTTGACCCTTCTTAAACAGACTAACGTCTTTTCCACGACCACAGGATGTGTCTTTTGCCATGGTTGTTTAAGAAATGAGGAGTTACTCATTGCATCAGCTGGGGCTAAATAACTTGTTGCCAGCTGAAAGATAATCGCCTATGCAGCACTTATCCAATAGGAGGCTTGTACCTATTTGCTTAGTTAAATCCAGGTGGCGACCTTTTTTTTGGCCAGGCTGTGTATTTTAGGTTCTTATGTTTTATTCTGCTCTTTCTTTCCTATCTGCAGATATTCATTCTGTAGATATTCATTCTGTAGATATTCATTCTGTAGATATTCATTCTCATGACTGTTTCATTAGGAACAGCAATTTTTCTAGTTTAAATTAAACTTCTTGTTGTGAACATCTAGCCCCAGATATTCATCAGTCTAGATCATTTCTCCAATGTTCTCATATTCTACTATTTTAAACACACTTGTGTGTGTTACCTGTGTGTGTGTGTGTGTGTGTGTTATCTGTGTTTGTGTTACCAGTGTGTGTGTGTGTGTGCGTGTTACCTGTGTGTGTGTGTGTGTTACCTGTGTGTGTGTGTGTGTGTTACCTGTGTGTATTGCCCCCCCTGGTGGCTGCAGCTCCACTGCAGCTGCAGGTGAAGGACACAGACCACATGACCTTTGACCTGGGCCTCAACAGTCTTGCTGGAGGCCCAGTGGGCCAGGTGCATGCTGGGAGCAGGGGGTGGGGCCAACCTGTAACCAGGAGCAACAGATGGTCAGCAGCAGGTGAGTCCAGGTGAGTCCAGGTGAGTTCATGTTTACCTGCTGGAGTCTCCCAGTGATGTCACTGTGACACAGCCAACAGGTGAGAGGCAGCAGTACACAGCACCTGACCTGAGACACAGGTTAGAGGTTAAAGGTCAGGCTGGAGGTTAAGGGTCAGCTCTAGTGATCATGTTATCTACCTGGAGATCTTCCTGAGGAATCCTGACAGCAGCACCTGGTTACCTGGCAACAGACCTGGTGGGTAGGGGGCGTGGCTTAGGTCCAGGTACACACAGAGGTTCCGCCCACTCTGGTCACACACCGTGAGACGAACACCTGGAAACACCTGGTTACCAATGGATACCTGCTTCACCTGGACAGGTGAGTGTCATAGTTTTTACCTGAGGCTCCTCCCCTCCTGTCCATCAGACTGACCTTCTCTGTGACCCGACCCTGGAAGGTCACGACCTCTGACCTGCAACACAGAGACCAGGTGAAGCGGCTGCAGTTCCTCTGGTGGCCACAGGGGGCGACGCTGATACCTGCAGTCCAACACCTGGGAGACCGAGAGGACAGAGGGAGGCGGAGCCTGGAGAGAGAGAGAGAGACATCAGAACCAGAACCAGAACCAGAACAAGAACAAGATCCAGAACCAGAACCAGAACCAGAACAAGATCCAGAACCAGAACCAGATCCAGATCCAGAACCAGGCCTGGTGGGTCTACAGTGAGCCGTGACCCCCTGCTGCTCTTTAGTGGTTTGCTGATCGATCGGCCACCGATCAATCAGCTGATTTTATGTGTAACTATTTATTAGAAACAAGTCAGCAGTAAAACAGACATGAAGGAAAAACATTATTTTGTGCCTCAATATTTTAACAAGCTGGAAAAGGAAGAAACTCATAAACTCTGATTATTATTACATCAAATAAAAACATAAACACATTAATTAATTTTACATTTTATCTTGTTTACATGTCTAAATATAAACATCTACACATTAATAAGCGTTAGCCTCAGTTTACACATTAGTGCTAACGCTCAAACATATTTCTGTATCTTGTGAAAATGACCTCCTTATATTTCCTTTTAAATTGTATTAAATTTTTAATTCCTTATTTAACTTGTTCCATAATTTCACCTCATGAACTGAAATACAAAAACTCTTCTTGTTGTTCATAAACTATAAATCTTTAAGTTTTATCTCTAATAAAAACATGAACATCTGTATGATCTCAGTTTATTACATCCCTTAAACATAAGTTGAGTTATTTTAAATTCCACCAGATCTTCAAATTTAAGAGTTTTAGATTTTAATAATAACAGGTTTATTTTCTCATAATAACCAACATTATTTATGACTCTAAGGTTTCTGTAAGATACTTAATGGATATAATTAATTTTGTAATTAATTCCCCAAACCTCTGAACAATATGTTAAATATGGCAAAATCAGAGAGTTAAATAGAATATGAAGTGATTTATTATTAAATAAATATATTTAATAAATCCTGGCTAAAGCTAGAATATTTCTGGCTTCAGCCAGAATTGATTTGCTTTAACTCAGTTTATTCTGTAAATGTTTAATATGAGTTTTCCAACTGATTTTGTTAATTAGTCTGAGAAACTTATTAACATAAATAAACCATGTCTAGAGTTACATCCTGCCTGAACTTGAATTTCAGTATTTTTGTAACAATTTCCAACAACAATGATTTCAGTCCAAATTTATTGATTTATTGTCAAACCGTTTCTTTAATTTACTGATTTCTGAGGCGACTATGGAAAGTTTTCATCAGAGACTAAAATATTTGTGTCGTCAGCAAAGAACACAAGTTTTGATCCAGTGACCCCTCGGTACCAGGGGCGATTCTAGGATCTAACCTGTAGGGGGGCTGAGCCCCCAGCAGGGCTAAAACCCATGAGAAGATTTTCTAAATCTAACAGCTTATTTACATATATTCACAAACAAAAGAACAATGTTCATTTTACTCAAACATAAACTTATAAACAGTAAAATCAGAGAAACTTTAATTTTTTCCAGAGGTGAATAAACTCAGTTTGAAACAGAATCTCTAGATCACATCATAGCTGCTAACATCTGCTAACATTAATGAGACACAAGCAGCTGTGGAGTCACTCAGTCCTAGAGTGGAAATTAAAACAAAATCTACTCAAAACTTTGCATTTCCAGTCATTTGAAGAACATTTTACTAAATGCATAGATTAATAAACCTAAAACCAGTTTATTATCAAGGTAGACATTCAGGTTAATGACTATTGAAATGAGTCTTTAACCTGAACTTTATTTGAAAATCAGACTTAGAAATTTTTATCTGAACGTTATGAAGCTGTTGGCCTTTTTTCTTTAAACAAGAATGAATGTCCATCTGTGGAAAAGTGAACATGATGAATTAGGGTTTTAATATTTCAGTTCACAGTTCATGAAGTGGGTCTGTCATAGTTTCAGTACCAAACACAGAACCAGCCTGACCCAAACATTCTGCACTGGTCTTTAGTTTGACCTTATTTAAGTGACTCCAGAGAAATTTGGGAAATTAATTACAAAACACAACAGTCACTAATCAAACTTCAAAAAAGACCAATAAGAGAAATTAACAAGATTAAGGACCAGGATCAGACTAACTCATTATTTATCCAAATATTTTGCACATATACAACATTTTGTACTGAACTATAAAATACTCTTCAAATAAATAAATCCAATGCTGTACACAATGTCATTCATAAATATAAAAATAATTCTAAATTAATTAAGTACTGCATTGCCCATTGCAAAATGTCACTAAGGATAATATTTTACATTGCAAATTGTCATCTGAATAAAGTTGCTGATGATACAAGTCTGGCCCCTTATAGCTGGTTAAAAATATTATATATATATATATATATATATATATATATATATATGTATATATATATATATATATATATATATATTTGCTTTTATATGGTTTCTGTAGGAGGACAAACATGACACAATCATTCTTAACATTTTCCAATGCTATAAAAATGTCTAGAATGAATATTAAATTTGACTGATTTTTTTAACGCTGTTGGTCAAAATAACAGAGAACTAAAAAGTCTAGCGCGACCTCTGACCTGATGGACACTGGTTAAGGGAGATTATTGTAATGTATACAGTGATGCTAATGCATTTATGTTACAGACTGTCAGTGAACGCACCAGGAGAAAGACTGAGATCCAAGTGTGTTATAGAGAACAGATCGCATTGAGACGGGTTGTAACCATGCATGGTTCTCTTTGCACCTGCTGCGATGACGTCACAACCGCATGCACAAATGCGGCTCTTTTTTTTTCGCTTTGAGTTACCATGACAGCTAGAAAAGACAAAGTCTTATTTCAGACACAAATAAAACAATACTATGAACATTGCTGTCTTCCTAATATAATGGGCTTTTAAGTTTTCATGGATTTCCAAGCGGTCCTGAATTAAGAAGATGGTGGCTTGTAAATATCCGTCGCTACCAGTTAAAGCTAACGCAGCACAGCAAAGTTTACAGCCTTCACTTCACTCCGGATCAACTTCTTCAGCCTAAAGCAGAAGGTAAAGGAGCCTCCTGTGTTATTTCCATGGAATCACTTCTGTATTCAGCCTGAAAGAGTTTATGGGAACCAGAGAGCAGACCAGAACCAGACAGCCGAGCTACTGACCCGCCTGAACACACTGCTGTAAACACCGTCCTGCTTCACAAGAAACATGCTAAACTAATAAAGTGAAATAACATGGAGACCTTAAGGAACACGGCCATATTTTTCTAAAAGCAACAACTGAACCTGAACCGTCAGCTGAACTAGAACTCCGACACCAGAGCTGCTCTACTGTTAAGCTATGGGCTTGTTGTTCCTCAGGCTGCAGAAGCAAAAAGCCTGAACCGTAAAATCCCCGTTACTTGGTCTCTGACACTAACGACAATAAACCACGTAATATACTTGAAAACAAGGTAAAAACATTGTCCGTTAGAATGGATGAAAAATGTTTAGATACTTAAATAGCACAATTTGCTAGAATTGTGCTATTTGTCAGTGTCTGTTAGAATGCTAGAAAAATGTCTAGCATAAGCTAAAGCTAATGTTAGCCACAAAGTTTAAAGAAAGTAAAACTTCGTATCTGTGAATAACGAGGCGAACATCTTAAAACTTTTATCCAGCTTATTGTCGGGGCTTCAGATCGATGTTCATCATTAACTGTTACCTTGGACAAGCCCTGAAAACACCCAGTGGAAAGAGACTTTTTCAATAGATCGGAAACGATTGAGCCGCTTTTACCTGAACGCGGAAGCTGAGGAGCAAAGAGCCCATTGCTGTATGAGAAGCATTTCCTCTGACTTGACTAGTAAAGCAACATCGACTCCAATCCAGTGTAACCGTGTAAACATCACATTGGTGACGAGGATTGAAAACGGAGACAAAGAAAAAAAAAGGCCGACGTCTACCCAGACGGCAGCGCCACGCCGACAGGCTATGCACCAGCTAGCAGCTAGCTAACCAGCTAATACCAAAGACACAAGCCGAGTGAACCGTGTCGCTTACAACACCTGCCCTTCCACCGTTTGGTACCGAAACAGAGCCGAGTTCAGTGGGATCGCGCTGGACAAAATGGATACAGAGGTTTTAGAAACACACAGCTGCTTTCAACATTTCGGCTGACAAAAGCTCTACTGTTGCACTTAGCCAGTGAATGCATACATGACATTTACAACATGTTAGCAACAAACTCAGACAAGTATCCAAATGTAGAAACGAATCTCAACACGTATTTTACACTGAAGAAAAACGTCCTGTACAAAGTATACGTCTTCAGAAAAGCAGTACAACATCCAAGTGAAAACCTAGACACGTACTGCACTCGGTTCCGCATGCTGTTAAACATTGTGGATTTACTGATGTGGGTATAGAAATAAAAGGACAATTCATTCAGAGATGTACGTCGTCCAGACTTCACAGATGAGCTCTGAGCGAGGCCGACATGTGCAACAGGCATCGACCAAGGAGCAGCTGGGTTTGTGAACGCCATACAGCCGAAAGGTCAACCGAACAAAACCTATAAAGTCACAAACCAAAAAACTAGTGCAGAAATTGTGGCGGGAAAATATCCACATGATGGATATTGCCCTGCATGAGGAAAGGAGTGCAAAGCTAAACCATTAGACAGATAATGTGGATCGAAACAAAACCCTCCTGTCCAAAGCTGTGACACAAAGCCCAAAGTGAACCATAAACATCACAAAACCTCTAAGAAAGTTTTCTCAATCTGCAGCTCAACACAAGGGGACAAACAGGATTCATCTAGCAGTGGTGATGAATATGTGTTCATCACCACTGGCACAGATAAAAAGAAAACACCAAAGTCTCATATTAAAGATTGAGATACAGTATCAGTGATTCTGGATTCAGGCGCCACAGTGAACAACATCAGTGACTCTGACCTAAACTTGCTATTGCCACAACCGCATTAGTCCCACCTGATACTAAAGTTTTTTCCTATGGCTGTTCTACCTGCTACAACTAGCTGGCATGTTTGTATGTGAAGCAGAAGCAAAAAGACCAAATGCAAATTCTATCTGAAAACAAGTAAAAGCTATTTCCTGTTAGGATCTGACACAGCTAATCGATTAGGCCTCATAAAGTAGTGAACAGTGTCTCAGCCTCACCTGGCCCCACAGTGACAGAAAGACTCGTAGACAATCACCCAAACCTTTTTCAAGGCAAACTGAACTTTAGACTTAGACTTAGACTGACTTTATTGTCATTTTCATGCACAGGGTGAATACAGAACCAGATTTTGTTGCATACGGCTCAGGACAATGTTTTGAGCTTCCAATGTTGTGAGGTTACTCCAGAATAAAATAAAATACAGTATAAAATATGAATATAAATCTAAATATAAAATATAAAGTGCAGGACTGACAGTAAAATAGAAGTTATTTAGCTCTGTACATGTGCAAGGTATAAAGTGGAGACCAGATTTTGAGTGCAGTCCAGTTAAGAGTTCAGCAGTCTGATGGCAAGTGGGAAAAAACTGTTTCAGAACCTGGTGGACCTGCACCGGATGCTGCAGAACCTCTTTCCAGAGGGCAGCAGGGAGAACAGTCCATGGTGGGGGTGTGAGGGGTCACTGATGATGTTTCGGCCTCGGGACACGCAGCGCTGGGATGAAATGTCCTGGATGGAGGGAAGGGGGGCCCCGATGATCCTCTCTGCTGTCCGTACCACTCTCCTCACGTTCTTCCAGTAGGAGGCGCTGCAGCCTCCACACCACACAGAGAGGCAGCTGGTCAGAATGCTCTCTATGGTGCTTCTGTAGAACGTCTTGAGGATGGGCGGGGGCAGGTGGGCTCTTCTCATCCTCCGCAGGAAATACAAACGTTTCTGTGCCCTCTTGACCAGAGACGTGGTGTTCACAGTCCAGGTGAGGTCGTTTGTGATGTGCACCCCCAGGAATTTGACAGGAATTGAAGGACTTTCAGTCAAGCTCCACATAGACACTAATGTTCAGCCAACATGTCAGCCATACAGACGGGTCTCATTTCACATCCGCCAGAGAGTAGAACAGGAACTCCAAAAACTAGAAGACAATGATATTATAGAGACAGTGACTGAGCCTACACCTTGGGTCTCCCCAATTGTGACTCCACCCAAATAAAGTCTGTAAATCTGTGTAGACATGAGACAGGCTAATACTGCCATCCAAAGTGAACGTCATCTTACTCCCTCTATGGACGATGTCATCCATGAGTTGAAAGGAGCAACAGTCTTTTCCAAACTTGACCTAAAGGCTGGTTACCATCAGCTAGAGCTCCACCTGACAGCAGGTACATGACGACATTCAGCACGCATAAAGGTCTGAGGAGGTACTACAGTCTGAACTTTTTCATATCATCAGCAGCAGAGGTATTTCAAAATGCCATCTGCCAGGCTCTACAAGGGATCGAAGGTGTGAAGAACCTCAGCAATGACATCATTGTGCATGGAAAGACACAAGCATCACAAGATCATGACAAAAACCTCACAACAGCGTTCCAGAGGCTCAGAGAGAAAGGTCTTACCCTTAATAAAGATAAGTGTGAGTTCAACAAATCTAGGCTGGAATTTTTTTGATTCATCTTCCAAGCTGGTGGCATATCTGCCGATCCAAAGAAAGTCGCTGCAATCAAGGAAGCCCCACCGAGGTGAGAAGCCTGCTAGGCATGGCGACATACTGCTCACGTTTCTTTAAAGACTTTGCTTCTATTTCAGCACCACTTTGTGAACTGACCAAGAAAGGCACACAGTGGTGCTGGTTCAATCCCAGCAAAAGCCCTGCAAAACCTGAAAGACAGCTTAACCAGTGAGACTGTGATGTCATATTTTGACCCTTACAAAGACACAGAACTGGCCGTAGACTGAAGCCCCGTTGGCCAGGGGGTTATTCTTTATCAACTTGGAAAGGAAAGAGACACACACTATAGCATAAGCTAGCCACGATCTAAGTGACGTTAAGAGATGCTATACTCACAAACGGAACGAGAAACATTGGTAATAGCATGGAGCTGTGAACATTTCCACCTGTATCTGTATGGACATCCTTTCACTTTAGTTACTGACCACAAAGCGCTGGAAGTCATTTGGACCAACCCTCGTTCAAAACCACCTGCAAGAATCGAACGATGGGGACTAAAGCTTCAACCATACAACCTTCGAGAAGTCTACAGGAAAGGGACGGATAAACCAGCCGACTACATGTCCAGACATCTGATCCCCATACGGACCGGAAACCACACAACAGCAACAAAGGTAAAGAGTATCTTAACTTCCTGGCACAACATGCCACAAAGCCATGACTTTAACTGACATCAAAGAGGCAACCCTCACAGAGAGAGTCCCACAAAAGGATGTTGCACAACTAAGAGACAACACCTGGACCAAGTCAAGGATGACTCACAAGAGATCACCATTCTACAAAAGTACAAGCAAATCTGCAACGATTGGATGACATTCTTCTTCGTGGCACTAGAATCGTCATCCCCTCAGGTCTGGAGGAGAGAGAACTACAATTAGCCGACGAGGGACACCAAGGCAAAGACAAAGACATTGGTCAGGTTGAAAGTATGGTTCCCTAACATGGACCAAAAAGCAGAGCTTGTAGTTAAGAACTGTTTAGCCTGCCAGCCAAACACCCCAGTAACCTTGAGCCCCTCCGAATGTCAGAACCATGGAGTACAATCAGCGCTGATTTCTATGGCCACTACCATCTAGTGAGTTCTTGCTAGTTATAATGGAGGAGTACTCACGCTATCCAATAGTTGAGGCTGTTGGGTCTATTTAGCAAACACTGTTATTCCTGTCCTGGACAAAATATTTTCAATGTTTGGGATTCCCTTCAACAGTTGTTGTTGTGCAACACCCCCCCCCCCCCCCTCCTTCTCTCTACTTCCTCTTCTGAGAGGGGAGATGTGCTACCAGCTCTCCTTCTAACGGGTTAATTGAGTTTCCTAAATCTGCTGGGATTTATCCTGTCCAGAACAGAAGTAAACTCTGTTTAATCTGGTTTCGAGAAACGATTCACCTGGTTTCTGACGGCCAACATCCAGGTGTCCCATCCTGCTTCCCTCTGTGAATTAGCCAGACTGAGCAGCCTACAGCCAACTAGTTTCACAGAGCACACCTGTTAACGGTCGCTCGTTCTCTATCTTACAACTTGCATTTGTTATTGAACCAGGTAGGTTTTAGTGACTCGGGCGAGTCCCAAGGATGAGGTTTTAAATATGGGCTACCAGCAACCTAAAAACATTTTCCACCTCTTCCTCTCCAGAATCAAACATCACAGCTATTTTACAACCATCAAAGAACTTTAAGGTGACTCATTAACTGAATGTCCACAACATCTTTAGATTTTCTTTATGCTAAATATTTTATTAGTAAGGCATTTTTGCAAGGGTCAGTACAGCTTAATTCAGTAGCAGAAATAATCAAATAAGTAAAATCAATCATCTAGTCTATCTTTCCCTACTGCTGACACTGAGAACTAAAAAAGGGAACCTTAGAGAGAGACGGACGGAGTTTGGCGTTTCGAACCCCAGACCTGGCCTGATGATGAAGAAGGTGCTGCAGCAGGAGGAAGATGTTGATCGATGAAGGCCAGGATCTCCGCAGGTCTGATGAGCCTCCTCTCCGCATGGATGCTGAGGTCACACAGGACTTGGTGCTGGCAGGAAAAAAGGCACCAGTTCTTCTTCTTTGTCTTTGTCTTCATCTTTGTCTTTGGGGTCTGAACCCAGCTGATGAGAGAAGTGCGATGTGAAGCCACAGGTTGTGGGCCAGACGGGTTGGTCCCCATGTGCAGGACAGTCTTCGGCTCCGTGGCCCCGGCTCTTCTTCAGCTGCAGAGTTCTTTGTCCATCTCGATCTTGGCTCGAAGCTGCCCGGAGGATCCAACAAAAGGTTCCTCTTTTGCTCCCACCTTTTATAGGGTTTATCCACCTTTTGGTGTGTTAGCATTGGCTAGCACTGTTGCTGTGCTTGTTTCATTGGTTGACTGCTTAGACAGATGATCTCATATCCATCACTGTCTTACAGACATTATGTCCTGATGTCTGTGCTGATGTCTCAGGGTTGATCAACCTCCTACATTTGTTGCCTGCACAACTTTTTCTCTGAAACGTTTACGTTGTTCAACAATCTGTTTCTAAATAAGGTGTTGATCATCTCTGCTCTCCTGTTAGTTCCCCTTTTTCCCTTAACCTTTGACCTTTCACCTACCATCTACCTCCAACATATCAGTGATCTTTAATTGCAGTTACATGTTTTACACCATTTCAAGTTCAATGTTAAAATCACATTTATTTTCTTTAGCTTCTCTGATTTAGCATTCATTTATAATTTTATAACCATAACTTATTAATTATTCTTATTATAATCTTAATGTGAGTTATTACAGATGTTTTCTGAAAAGAAACCAAGAATAATCCATGATTCTAATTATTTAATACCAAAGTTACAGTTACTTGTTTTTCTTGTAAGTGTTCCCACAAATGTAAGTGTAAATATTATTACAAGTAAATCAATATTAATATAAGTATTTTACTTTGAATCTTATCAAATTACTCAAAATGTTTAGATTTAATTCTTTAAAACTTTCATGCTTTAAAATAAGGAATAGTCTCAGCTATTTTTATAAATCTGCAGGCTGGAAACTTCCTCTTTTTCCAGGAAACCTGCTTTTCCTGTTTCATCTCTTTATCTGATTATGATTTCTGATGATTAGATAGAAAAATAAGTAGAATTAAAGCAAAGTTTGCATGAGACAAAAACAACCAGATTGATTTTATTGAAGTTTTAATTTACTGTTGGGCCTTGATGTCACTTGAGTGATTCATTTTAAAGATAACTTTATTGGGGCCTGCCCATAGCAATGCATGGAGGCAGTACTGACTTGCGAAGCAAGTCAGTACTGCCTCCATGCATTGCTATGGGCAGGCACCTATTATTCTACACCCAATAGAATGTCTCTTTATTGGGGCCTGCCCATAGCAATGCATAAGGAGAGAATGTCCCTTTATTTATTTATTTATTGGGGCCTGCCATGCAATGGCAGGAACCTATTACTATTGTCGGAGAGAAGCGTCTCTTTAATATTATAATTCTTTATTTTTCTTCCGTAACCGTTAATGCGGCTCATACCGCTGGGTGCACACCTACAAATGAGGTATCTAAACGTGCAGAAAATTCACGCCATTGTTGCTATTACTTTTGGTGGGATTTGGGCTTAACGTGGCGACATAATTCGCAATAAACTATGAAAAAAAACCCCATTATAAGTCAATGGGAAAAATCCTGGAAATACCCTATTTTTGAGGATTTGCTGTGTCGTCACAAATTCACCTAGAAATGCCATTCAAATTTCATTTTGTAGATACGTCTGTGATCTCTTCGAAAGTGAAGACGGCTCGTCGATACCAGTTACGGTTTGTCCACAATTTGCCTCTAAGCGACCCAAAGTTTCTCATTTTTCCTCAAATTAGAGTGAGAGCCGACCTCGGTTCAGATCTGGGCACAACATTTCTTTCTCTCATCGCTGTAAATGCTCTGACTGAGGTACAGATATGAATCTCGGGACTATCGTAGAAGACACATAGGCCTCTCATACGCTTCAAACGCTTTTCGAATATGTATTACGGTTCCCGAACAGGAATGACTTGTTTCCAATGCTGTTTTTCAGTAAAACGTGTTGGCTCAAACACACAATTGTGTGTTTGAGAGCTCAGAGCTCAGAGCTCACACCCTGCTGAGACCATTATTTACCATAGCAACGGAACTCAAGAGGCTATTGGCTGCTGATTAGGACTACAAATACGCATCACTGTAGTTCTATCTATCCTCAGTTGAAACAGATCAGGACTGAACTGGCCTTTAGAACTAATTGCTGCTATGGGCTGTATATAACTGATTTAACTCAGTAACTGTTACACATGGGATTAGTTTGGAACTTTAAAATTAAGCATAATGAAAATTTCAAAATAAAAGCCCTGAATATTTTTACATGACGTAATTGCTCTTTTTGGCTTTATTTGACTTTTTCATCCAAGGCACTGTTACACATGGGATTAGTTTGGAACTTTAAAATTAAGCATACTGAAAATTTCAAAATAAAAGCCTTGAATATTTTTACATCAGGTAATTGCTGTTTTTGGCTCTATATGACTTTTTTATCCAAAGCACTGTTACACAATGGAATAGTTTGGCCCTCTGAAATGAAGCATACTGAAAATTTCAAAATAAAAGCCTTGAATATTTTTACATCAGCTACTTGTGTTTTGAGCATTATATAACTATTTTAACCCAAGGACTATTATGCATGGGATTAGTTTGGCCCTTTGAAATGAAGTTTAACAAAACTTCCAAAATAAAAGCCTTGACAAAATTTTAAATCGTACTGAATGGTGCACGTCCGCCTTACTTAACGTTCTTGTGGTTCTCCACATGCCATTGATTACGTTGCAGGGTTCTTTAGCATCGATGCTAATTTGTAGCGTGACGACGCCGGGCCCAAACCCGACGGGCGCGCCTTGGCAGGCCCCGGCTAAATTTCTTCCGAAATTGGGGCCTGCCATGCAAAGCAATGGCAGGAACCTATTACTCTACACCCAACAAGCGTCTCTTTATTGGGGCCTGCCATGCAATGGCAGGAACCTATTACTATTGTCGGAGAGAAGCGTCTCTTTACGTATTATTCTTTATTTTTCCTCCGTAACCGTTAATGCGGCTCATACCGCTTGGTGCACACCTACAAATGAGGTATCTAAACGTGCAGAAAATTCACGCCATTGTTGCTATTACTTCTGGTGGGATTTGGGCTTAACGTGGCGACATAATTCGCAATAAACTATGAAAAAAAACCCCATTATAAGTCAATGGGAAAAATCCTGGAAATACCCTATTTTTGAGGATTTGCTGTGTCGTCACAAATTCACCTAGAAATGCCATTCAAATTTCATTTTGTAGATACGTCTGTGATCTCTTCGAAAGTGAAGACGGCTCGTCGATACCAGTTACGGTTTGTCCACAATTTGCCTCTAAGCGACCCAAAGTTTCTCATTTTTCCTCAAATTAGAGTGAGAGCCGACCTCGGTTCAGATCTGGGCACAACATTTCTTTCTCTCATCGCTGTAAATGCTCTGACTGAGGTACAGATATGAATCTCGGGACTATCGTAGAAGACACATAGGCCTCTCATACGCTTCAAACGCTTTTCGAATATGTATTACGGTTCCCGAACAGGAATGATTTGTTTCCAATGCTGTTTTTCAGTAAAACGTGTTGGCTCAAACACACAATTGTGTGTTTGAGAGCTCAGAGCTCAGAGCTCACACCCTGCTGAGACCATTATTTACCATAGCAACGGAACTCAAGAGGCTATTGGCTGGTGGTTAGGACTACAAATACGCATCACTGTAGTTCTATCTATCCTCAGTTGAAACAGATCAGGACTGAACTGGCCTTTAGAACTAATTGCTGCTATGGGCTGTATATACCTGATTTAACTCAGTAACTGTTACACATGGGATTAGCTTGGAACTTTAAAATTAAGCATAATGAAAATTTCAAAATAAAAGCCCTGAATATTTTTACATGACGTAATTGCTCTTTTTGGCTTTATTTGACTTTTTCATCCAAGGCACTGTTACACATGGGATTAGTTTGGAACTTTACAATTAAGCATACTGAAAATTTCAAAATAAAAGCCTTGAATATTTTTACATCAGGTAATTGCTCTTTTTGGCCGTATATGACTTTTTCATCCAAAGCACTGTTACACATGGGATTAGTTCGGAACTTTAAAATGGAGCATAATAATAATTTCAAAATAAAAGCCTTGAATATTTTTACATCAGGTAATTGCGCTTTTTGGCTTTATGTGACTTTTTTATCCAAAGCACTGTTACACAATGGAATAGTTTGGCCCTCTGAAATGAAGCATACTGAAAATTTCAAAATAAAAGCCTTGAACATTTTTACATGACTGTTATACATGGGATTAGTTTGGCCCTTTGAAATGAAGTTTAACAAAAATTCCAAAATAAAAGCCTTTAATATTTTTACATTAACTACTTGTGTTTTGAGCATTATATAACTGATTTTATCCAATGACTGTTATTCATGGGATTAGGTTGGCCTTTTGAAATGAAGTTTAACAAAAATTTCAAAATAAAAGCCTTGAATATTTTTACATGACGTAATTGATTACGTTGCAGCGTTCTTTAGCATCGATGCTAATTTGTAGCGTGACAACGCCAGGCCCAAACCGACGGGCGCGCCTTGGCAGGCCCCGGCTAAATTTCTTCCGAAATTTTCTAGTTGGGGCCTGCCATGCAAAGCAATGGCAGGAACCTATTACTCTACACCCAACAAGCGTCTCTTTATTATAATTCTTTATTTTTCTTCCGTAACCGTTAATGCGGCTCATACCGCTGGGTGCACACCTACAAATGAGGTATCTAAACGTGCAGAAAATTCACGCCATTGGAGCTATTACTTTTGGTGGGATTTGGGCTTAACGTGGCGACATAATTCGCAATAAACTATGAAAAAAAACCCATTATAAGTCAATGGGAAAAATCCTAGAAATACCCTATTTTTGAGGATTTTCTGTGTCGTCGCAAATTCACCTAGAAATGCCATTCAAATTTCATTTTGTAGGTACGTCTGTGATCTCTTCGAAAGTGAAGACGGCTCGTCGATACCAGTTACGGTTTGTCCACAATTTGTCTCTAAGCGACCCAAAGTTTCTCATTTTTCCTTCAGTTAGAGTGCGTCTCTGGCTGCTTGGAGTGAGAGATGAAGACAACTTTTTCAGCCCAAATCATTTTTGAAATCGCCATCACGCCCACAAATATCGCACGATTAGTATCAAAATCGGTCCTGACATTGATACGCCTGTCTGCTCCGGTAAAATGTTTTCGAAATTTATCTAGACCGTACGGTTTTCTGTCACGGTGCTTCAGAGCAAAGTCATGCGACAGGATTTTCTGAGGCTCTCAGGCTCTGTCACTAACAGTTCACACCTTGGTGTGAAACTTATTTACCATAGCAACGGAACTCAAGAGGCTATTGGCTGCTGATTAGGACTACAAATACGCATCGCTGTAGTTCTATCTATCCTCAGTTGAAACAGATCAGGACTGAACTGGCCTTTAGAACTAATTGCTGCTATGGGCTGTATAGAACTGATTGAACTCAGTAACTGTTACACATGGGATTAGTTTGGAACTTTAAAATGAAGCATAATAATAATTTCAAAATAAAAGCCTTGAATATTTTTAAATCAAATATTTGCTCTGTTGAGCAATATATAACTGATTTAACCCAATGACTGTTATACATGGGATTAGTTTGGCCCTTTGAAATAAAGCTTAACAAAAATTTCAAAATAAAAGCCTTGAATATTTTTACATCAACTACTTGTGTTTTGCGCATTATATAACTATTTTAACCCAATGACTATTACGCATGGGATTAGTTTGGCCCTTTGAAATGAAGCTTAACATTTCAAAATAAAAGCCTTGAATATTTTTACATCAACTACTTGTGTTTTGAGCATTATATAACTATTTTAACCCAATGACTATTACGCATGGGATTAGTTTGGCCCTTTGAAATGAAGTTTAACTAAACTTCCAAAATAAATGCCTTGAATATTTTTAAATCAGATAATTGCTCTGTTGAGCATTATATAACTGATTTAACCCAATGACTGTTATACATGTGATTAGTTTGGACCTTTGAAATGAAGTTTAACATTTCAAAATAAAAGCCTTGAATATTTTTACATCAACTACTTGTGTTTTGCACATTATATAACTGATTTAACCCAATGACTATTACACATGGGATTAGTTTGGCCCTTTGAAATGAAGTTTAACAAAACTTCCAAAATAAAAGCCTTGACAAAATTTTAAATCATACTGAATGGTGCACGTCCACCTTACTTAACGTTCTTGTGGTTCTCCGCATGCCATTGATTACGTTGCGGCGTTCTTTAGCATCGATGCCAATTTGTAGCGTGACGATGCCGGGCACAAACCAACGGGCGCGCCTTGGCAGGCCCCGGCTAAATTTCTTCCGAAATTTTCTAGTATTCTTTATTTTTCTTCCGTAACCGTTAATGCGGCTCATACCGCTGGGTGCACACCTACAAATGAGGTATCAAAACGTGCAGAAAATTCACGCCATTGTTGCTATTACTTCTGGTGGGATTTGGGCTTAACGTGGCGACATAATTCGCAAAAAACTACGAAAGAAACCCCATTATAAGTCAATGGGAAAAATCCTGGAAATACCCTATTTTTGAGGATTTTCTGTGTCGTCACAAATTCACCTAGAAATGCCATTCAAATTTCATTTTGTAGATACGTCTGTGATCTCTTCGAAAGTGAAGACGGCTCGTCGATATCAGTTACGGTTTGTCCACAATTTGCCTCTAAGCGACCCAAAGTTTCTCATTTTTCCTAAAATTAGAGTGACAGCCGATCTCGGCTAGAGTGAGAAATCAAGAGACCTTTTTGAGCCCAAAATAATTTTGAAATCGCCATCACGCCCACAAATATCGCACGATTAGTATCAAAATCGGTCCTCACATTGATACGCATGTCTGCTCCGGTAAAATGTTTTCGAAATTTATCTAGATCGTACGGTTTTCTGTCACGGTGCTTCAGAGCAAAGTGATGCGACAGGATTTTCTAGGCTGTCTCAGGCTGTCTCACTGACATTTCACACCTTGGTGTGAAACTTATTTACCATAGCAACGGAACTCAAGAGCCTATTGGCTGCTGATTAGGACTACAAATACGCATCACTGTAGTTCTAACTATAGTGGAACCCTCAGTTGAAACAGATCAGGACTGAACTGGCCTTTAAAACTACTTGCTGCTATGGGCTGTATAGAACTGATTGAACTCAGTAAATGTTACACATGGGATTAGTTTGGAACTTTAAAATGAAGCATAATAATAATTTCAAAATAAAAGCCTTGAATATTTTTAAATCAAATATTTGCTCTGTTGAGCAATATATAACTGATTTAACCCAATGACTGTTATACATGGGATTAGTTTGGCCCTTTGAAATGAAGCTTAACATTCCAAAATAAAAGCCTTGAATATTTTTACATCAACTACTTGCGTTTTCAGCAATATATAACTGATTTAACCCAATGACTGTTATTCATGGGATTAGTTTGGCCCTTTGAAATGAAGTTTAACATTTCAAAATAAAAGCCTTGAATATTTTTAAATCAAATATTTGCTCTGTTGAGCAATATATAACTGATTTAACCCAATGACTGTTATACATGGGATTAGTTTGGCCCTTTGAAATGAAGCTTAACATTTCAAAATAAAAGCCTTGAATATTTTTACCTCAGGTAATTGCCGTTTTTGGCTTTATATGACTTTTTCATCCAAAGCACTGTTACACATGGGATTCGTTAGGAACTTTAAAATGGAGCATAATAATAACTTCAAAATAAAAGCCTTGAATATTTTTACATCAGGTAATTGCGCTTTTTGGCTTTATGTGACTTTTTTATCCAAAGCACTGTTACACATGGTATTAGTTTGGCCCTCTGAAATGAAGCATACTGCAAATTTCAAAATAAAACCCTTGAATATTTTTAAATCAGATAATTGCTCTGTTGAGCAATATATAACTGATTTAACCCAATGACTGTTATTCATGGGATTAGTTTGGCCCTTTGAAATGAAGCTTAACATTCCAAAATAAAAGCCTTGAATATTTTTACATCAACTACTTGTGTTTTGAGCATTATATAACTGATTTAACCCAATGACTATTACGCATGGGATTAGTTTGGCCCTTTGAAATGAAGTTTAACAAAACTTCCAAAATAAAAGCCTTGACAAATATTTAAAATCATACTGAATGGTGCACGTCCGCCTTACTTAACGTTCTTGCGGTTCTCCGCATGCCATTGATTACGTTGCGGCGTTCTTTAGCGTCCATGCCAATTTGTAGCGTGACGATGCCGGGCCCGAACCGACGGGCGCGCCTTGGCAGGCCCCGGCTAAATTTCTTCCGAAATTTTCTAGTTATATATTACTTCTTCCATTACCGTTAATGCGGCTCGTACCGCTGCGAGCCCACCCACAAAAGTGGTATCAAAACGTGCTGCTTATTCCAGGCATTGGAGCTATTATTTTTATAAGGAATTGGACTTACGATGGCGACGTAAAAAGCGAAAAACGAGCCAAATTTCCAACTGCCAAAACGCAGAGCATAACTGACACCAACTGCCGCTTTTTTAGAGTGAGAAATGAAGAGAATTTTTGAGCCCACAATAATTTTGAAATCGCCATCACGCCCACAAATATCGCACGATTGGTATCAAACTCGGTCCTGACATTGATACGCATGCCTGCTCCGGTAAAATGTTTTAGAAATTTCTCTAGGGCTTACGGTTTTCTGTCACGGTGCTTCAGAGCAAAGTCATGCGACAGGATTTTCTGTCGCTCTCTCAGGCTCTCTCCCATGTATTTTCATATATTTCTCAAAAATTTCAGATCTGGGCACACCATTTCTTTCTCTTATCACTGTTAATACTGTGATTGACGTAGAGATATGAATTGCGGGACTATCGTAGACGACAAATAGCCCTCTCATACGCTTCAAACGCTTTTCGAATATGTATTACGGTTCCCGAACGGGAAGGAGTTGTTTCCAATGCTTTTTTTAGTTCAAACTGGCTGGCTCAAACAGAGAATTGTTTCCACCTGCATGTCTCACTCACAGCTGACAGTTGGCAGAGAGAATTATTTACCATAGCAACGGAACTCAGGAGGCTATTGGCTGCTGGTTAGGACTACAAATACGCATCACTGTAGTTCTAACTATAGTGGAAGACCAGGAGGACTGAACTGGCCTTTACAACTACTTGCTGCTATGGGCTGTATTTAACTGATTTAACTCAGTCACCGTTACACATGGGATTAGTTTGGAACATTAAAATGAAGCATACTGAAAATTTCAAAATAAAAGCCTTGAATATTTTTACATCATGTTATTGCTCTTTTTGGCTTTATGTGACTTTTTTATCCAAAGCACTGATACACATGGGATTAGTTTGGCCTTTTAAAATGAAGCATAAAGAAAATTTCAAAATAAAAGCCTTGAATATTTTTACATCAACTACTTGTGTTTTGAGCATTATATAACTGATTTAACCCAATGACTATTACACATGGGATTAGTTTGGACCTTTGAAATTAAGCTTAACAAAAATTTCAAAATAAAAGCCTCAACATGCCCCTGAGGTTAGTGCACCGCCGCAGGCGGTGCAATAATATTATTCTGCATTATCTTTTTCTTTCAGGTTAGGGAACTGCCTTGTGCAGCAAAGCAGTTCATTAGCATTAGCATTTTAGCTTAAATAAGCTATTAGCTATTTATTTGACTTATTAGCCATGTTTAGTATACTGAATGGAGTAAGTCCATTATAGAGAACATCCTAGTGATGTCCCACATGCTAGTGACAGCAATGATGCTAACATTAGCATTTTTGCTAATTTTAGCTGATACACTTACTTTATCATACTGAATGGTGCAAGTACATGTTAGTCAACATTCTTGTCATTGTCCTCATATGATTGCAGCTTTCTTTAGCATTGATGCTAATTTCTAGCATCAGAACGCTGGGTCCAAACCGACGGGCACACTTTGGCAGGCCCCGGTTAAATTTCTTCAGGAATTTTCTAGTTTATTGTTACTGTTAAACTAAAATCTCCAGCATGGGGAAGTGGGATGAGCTCGGATTTTCTTGACACAGTGAAAATTTTTCAAAGTTTCTGACAGACATGGGCTGCCAACACAGGAAGATGACACCTCTATGGCCTCAAGCAAACAGAACAGCAGAGCTTTCATGTGTTCATTGGGAAAAGCAGTCAGAGTCTCAATGCCAAGGCATCACATGGCAGCAGACATTAAACACATTTCTCTGAGTATGTGTTTACTCATGGAGGAATGTGTAAACACTCCTCATCGTTCTCCACATAGTACCGCTATGTGGTACTATGTGGAGAACCGCTCTACCCCACATAGCTCCACCGAAGCATCTCCAGCAGAGCTCATGTTCCAGCAGAAGATCTACACAAAGATTCAAATCTTCTCTAACGTTGTGACCAGGTGATCAGAAACCGAGACCGGACTGCAAAGGCAAACATTAAACTTAATGCAGATGTACGTCATTCTGTCAAGCCCAACACTCTCAAAACTGACGACACTGAACTGTACCGACAACCGAAACGCAGCAAGCTGGCAGCATCCTAGAGCAGTGACCCCTAACCTGTAACCTTAACGGCTCCATGGTTACCGCCAGCAACAATTGACATTCGATCACAATAAACTCCTCCTTCTTTAGAAAGATCAGTGCCAGTGTCCAACATTCTTCACCTGATTCTGGAAATGAAGATACAGACGTTACTGTTCCCCCACCACCGGTTCAGCCCAAACAACACCACAGACGCCCATCGGACTTAAATACCTGGGCGCTAGCTTGAAAGGATATAAGGACTATAACTTTATCAATGCATTACTTCAAGTTTGTGTTCAACAGTAATTAAGGGCTAATTTACATTTTGACGTAGCAGATCACACCAAATAAAACACTTGATTGGTTTGTTCTCTCAGTTCTAGATAGCAGTGCTGCTTTGTGTTGATTTGTTTAGAAATGGTGCCGTTATGGTCGTCATGGAGTTGTGATGCGTCTCAACACTGAAGGACATTTTGTTTACGACAGAAGTCCAAAAAAAAAAAAAAAACTAAGGCTGTTTTAAAATGAGAAATTGCTTGGTAAAAAAAAAAGGAGTGATGTAATGTATACAGTGATGCTTATGCATTTATGTTACAGACTGTCAGTGAACGCACCAGGAGAAAGACTGAGATCCAAGTGTGTTATAGAGAACAGAAAATATTAAGACAGATTGTAATCATGTATTGCTGTATGAGAAGCATTTCGTCTGACTTGACTAGTAAAGCAACATCGACTCAAATCCAGTTTATTTCTTTATAAATGTGTAAACATCACATTTATGTTTTTCATTCATTTGGAGGAGATCAGATCTACAGTTAGAGGATGTGTTGGAACAGGGAACCCAAACTTCTGGAGACCAAGATCTACTTTTTCTGTCACCTGAGATCCTGATGACACCAAGAACCTGAGACCTGAGTGAAGTTGGCCCCCCCACCTTCTTCAAATTAGACAAAATTGGTGTCAATCAACTCGGCTACGTTTGTGCTGGTTTGTGCAGCAAAAATTTTCGTTTGTGCCGCTATCATTTTAAAGATATTAGGAAATGTTTTTAGAGGTCATCAAAGGTCAACCAGCCCTCTTAATATCTTTAAAATGATAGCAGCACAAATGAAAATCTTTGCTGCACAATCCAGCACAAATGTAGCCGAGTTGATTGACACCCATTTCGTCTGATTTGAAGAAGGTGGGGGGGCTGGTTGACCTTTTGACCTTTACCCTTTCCTTAATATCTTCAAAACCGAAGCAGCACAAACAAAAAATTTTGCTGCACAAACCAGCACAAACGTAGCCGAGTTGATTGACACCCATTTCGTCTGATTTGAAGAAGGTGGGGGGCTGGTTGACCTTTGATGACCTCTAAAAACATTTCTTTATATCTTTAAAATGATAGCGGCACAAATGAAAATCTTTGCTGCACAAACCAGCACAAATGTAGCCGAGGTGATTGACACCAATTTTGTCTAATTTGAAGAAGGTGGGGGGGCCAACTTCACTCAGGTGAACCTGAGGCAGCAGGTCTCAGTCAGTTATGGCAGATCTGAACTTTGACCTCAACATGAGAAACTTCAACCTGACAGCAGGAACCACAGAGCTCTGAAGGTTAAAGCCACATCTTGTGATGTTAGGATATTTTTCCTCCAACAGGATCCAGAGGAATCAGCTCAGATGTTGGACTGGATTTTATTTTAATGTTATTTAATGTTGCTCCTCGTTTTCCACAGTGGAGCTAGAAAGGTTGATAAAGGTTATTATTTTGGAGAAAGTCTCATCAACATCAATATTTTATTTTGTCATTAAGAACGCCCGTTGCCGTGGCAACTGCCTGCACCCTGCAAGACGAGCAGAGATTACGTTAAAAATATAACATTCAGCTCGTTATGATATCAGGTTTTCAGACTTGATATTTATTTCTGGATTATTAATAAGCTTCTCAAGAACAGAGATGGTTGATTAATTTAAACTCCTGCTCTGATAGTCAGTCGGTATCTGAGTCCCTTTCTTTTGTTCATTGAACGGAAACGTACCAAACTGCCCAACACCTTGTTGAAATAATAATTACAGAGATCATTAATTTGAACAGGTTTTGTTTTTTTATTTTTATTCTTTAATAAAGTTAAAAAGGTTTTGGATCTTTGGATAAGAGCATCAGAAGAGGAAGTTCTGGTTTCAGCCTGTTGGCGTTCAGTTTGATCGACGTATTGATTATCTCTGTATTAAAACATTTTATCTGGCAGCCGTTTATATCTTACATAGAAACAGTTTCAGCAGATAAATTCATGTAAAGGTCAAATGTGTCATTTATGCACAAACCTGAACTGACATATGAACATAAGGTGGATTAGATCTGGAGTAGGAGGGATTTCTGTTGTGTGTGTGTGTGTGTGTGTGTGTGTGTGGGGGTGGGTGTGTGTAAAACAACAACCCTTTGATGAAAATAAAAACTTTCATTATGTTGTAACATAAATAATAATCTTTTTAATCTTTTTAAAATCTATTTATATTAAATTAAAGTCCCTCTCTTCCCCCTCAACATCAGCCATTGCCCCCCAGTTACACTCCCCTGGAGCCGGGTCTGACCAGAACCAGAACCAGGTTACCTGAGTCCAGGTGTGCGGCAGCAGCATGGGGCGGGTCAGAGTGTGGATCCTCCAATCAGGTCGCACCTGGAGGGAGGAGTCAGCATGAAGCTCCACCCCCTTCTGCCCAGCAACGCTGCAACCAATCAGAACGCTGGAATCCTGTTGGACACACAGAGGACCAATCAGCTGCAGGCGGGACAGGAAGCAGATACCTGAGTGAATAAACCATGAAGAGCTCCAGAACCAGAACCAGGTAACCAGTAGAACCAGTCCAGAGGGAACCATCCATCAGGTGTTCTACCTGAGTGTTTGGTGCTGTGAGTCTGTAGACGGATCCAGGCTGGAGGAGAGGAAACCATCGAGATGAAACACCTGAGAACTGCAGCAGCACCTGGAGACACAGAGAGAGTAGAGGCAACAGGTAAACACCTGGTGGTCGTCCAGGTAACCGTCAGGTAACCTCCTCTCTCTCTCTCCTCACCTTCTCCTCCCTCTCTGGCTCCGCCTCCTTCTCCGTCATTGGCTGGTTCTTCGGGTCCCGCCCCCAGCTGACCACTGGACCAATCAGCAGAGCCGTAGCAGAGAAGCCCAGCTGAAGCCCCGCCCCCTCATCACTGCCACCAATCACTGCGTTCCTCCAGGCCACGCCTCCTTTAGACTCCACCCTAATCACCATGGAGACGCATAGACGGGGGGGCTCCCCGCCCTCATGAGCTGTTACCATGGCAACAGAGGAGGAGAGCTCTTCATCACATCGCCTTTTCTTCAGACATAAGCCTTCATCATCACCCTCCTCTTCCCCCGTCTGGTTCCTGTGGAGGTTGTCACTTCCTGGCTCCGCCCCCCTCATCCTCAGGTGTGTTGCCATGGTAACAGAGGGGCTCAGGATGATGAGGTCATCAAGAGAGAACTGCAGGTAAACTCTGTAGACACAGGTAGAGTCACAAACACCTGACTGAGGTTGCTGGTCAGATTCCCCTGCAGCTCTGAGCATGCTCAGTTGGGCCCCCTGCTGGTTCTGGTACCAGACATGAACCGGGTCAGAACCAGCTGGTTCCAGTACCTGCTGGTTCTGTTGGAGATGAAGCCGTTCTGGTCCAGGTGTCGGCAAGACGGGAACTCTGATTGGAGGAACCGCTCCGTTACCATGGTGAAGCTCCGCACACACACCAGGCTGCCTGAAACACACACACACACACACACACACACACACACAGGGAGACAAAGGGTCGGTTCTGGACCTCCACAGTGAATGATCTGGTTCTGGTCCGGTTCTCCATGATGGTTGGATTCACTCAGCAGTTTATCATCATCATCATCATCAGTAAAATGTTTCAGTGTCTGATGGAGGAAGCAGCTCTACAGGTTTTATCTCATCAGAGGATCAAAGATCAACCAGCTGATAATCTGACAGATTAATTCATTATTATGACAGGATTGATAATCTGCTTCTGAATTAATGATGTCAGTGAATTAAATTAGATTTATTCTGATCTCTGCTGATGGTTTTCACTTCATTCCTGTTAGATAGGGTCTGATGAATGAATGAATGAATGAATGATCATGAAATCAGGTTGGGTTTATAACCCAGTAGAACCAGATCAGCTGGTTAAACCAAACTGGGTCCAGTTAGAGACTCTGAACCGGACCTGAAGATGGTGTGTGTTACTGTGTGTGTGTGTGGTTCCTACCGATCCAGGCGGTGTTGAAGGCCGACCTCTGACCTCCATCCTCCTCCTCTGTGGTTTCCGTGACGACGCAGCTCACAGCTGCTGTAGCGTCTCTGAGCTCCAGGCTCTGTGTGAACTCTGACCTTTCAGAGGGGAGCTGGAGGACACCGACCAGCAGGAGGGGGCGGGGCCTAACAGGAAGGATAACATGAGACACTGAAAGGGGGCGGAGCCTACAGCTGGTTCTGATCCGCTACCTCCCAGCTGATAGTCCTGATGCAGCTGAGTTTACCTGAGACTGTCTCCTGTCCTGGGGTCAGAGGTCAGCGTCCTGCAGGACCAGGAGAGAGCAGAGTTGACCTGAGACGAGCTGAGGTCACCAGGGGGCAGCAGAGAGGAACAGCAGGACGACCGCAGGGACTGGAGGAGATCTGAGACACTGAGGAGCTGAGGGACAAACGGGTCCACCTGGTACTGAGGACAGAGGGACACTGAGTCCATCTGAGGACAGACAGAGGGACAAGAACCCAGGTCCACCTGCTGCAGCAAACAGGAAGGGGCGGGACGGACCACTGGCATTTGGAAATGGGACCATTGCACTCCAGAAGTGAAGGGGGCGCTGTTTCCTATATAATCTGTGATATATCTTCACCTTTAGGAAGGATTTTCACTCTCAGCATGTATTTGAACTTCTCTCTCTCTTTTATTTACTTCAGTGCAGCTCACAGTTTTTAACAGATTCTGGAGCTTTCTGTGAACTTCTAAATCTGCTCCTTAGTCACATCTTTTTGGGCCTGATACTGCCTCTAGTGGCGTGGGGTGGTAACACAGCTAATATAAATACAGTACTAAACCAGAATACCACAATGTCTTCATTATTTACTATTAATTTAGGCATTACTGGAACCGTAAAAGATAAATTATATTATAAAACACCATAGAGCTAATTAAATGACATAAAGATATTTATATATTATAAATAATATATATTATAGGAGGCATAAAAGAAATAAGGAGACATGAACTGCGACATGATGAACTATAATAAAATCCATTTGTAATGTAAACATAAGAAATTTAATTGAGCAAAAGTCAATAATGAACAGAAGAAAAACTAATCTGGTTGTTAAAAACATTGTCTTGTACACAACCTCTAGTTAGATAACCCCAAGAACATTTCTTAAAGATATAACTAGTGTTTACAGCAAAGTTGAGCTGACTGTCCAGGAACAACACAAGGAATTTAAAATTAGCTTCAGTTTCAACAGGTTGGCCATCAAGAGAAACTGGAGCCACTTTCAAGTTTTGTTCATGTCATTTAATTAGTTCTACTTCCTAAAGGAAATGAAAAGGTATGTTCTTTTGTGAGGGAATTTATCTTTTACTGTAATGCCAAACTTAATAATAACAAGTAGCTGGGGAGAGGGAAGTCTGGGCCTCCCTTCTGAAGCTGCTGACCCCGCGACCCGACCCCGGATAAGAGAAAGAAAATGGATGGATGTTTAAATAAATGGATCAGCAATATGGGGGCTAATCTGTCATTTTTTGTGACAGATTAGCAGCACCAGATTTTATTAATAGTAAATAATAAAGACTTTGTGGTATTCTGATTTAGTAATGTAATTATATTAGTTGTGTTACCACCCCACACCACTAGAGGCAGTATCAGGCGCGAAAAGATGCGACCAAGGAGCAGATTTAGAAGTTCACAGAAAGCTAGAGTTTGTAAGGGCGTGCCGTGGTGGCGTAGCGGTTAGCGCGACCCGTATTTGGAGGCCTTGAGTCCTCGACGCGGCCGTCGCGAGTTCGACTCCCGGACCCGACGACATTTGCCGCAAGTCTTCCCCCCTCTCCTTCCCCGTTTCCTGCCAGCCTACTGTCATATAAGGGACACTAGAGCCACAAAATACCCCCTGGAGGGGTTTAAAAAAAAAAAAAAAAAAAAAAAAGAAAGTTAGAGTTTGTTAAAAACTGTGAGCTGCACTGAAGTAAATAAAAGAGAAAAGTTCAAATACATGCTGAGAGTGAAAATCCTTCCTAAAAGTGAAAATATATCACAGATTTCAAAAGAAATTAAAAACTGGAGAAACGGATAATATAGGAAATAGCGCCCCCTTCACTTCCGGAGTGTAATGGTCCCATTTCCATATAAGGTCAGAGACTGACAGCGGTCCGTCCCCTTCCTGTTAGCTGCAGCAGGTCCTTCTCACCTGGTCCAGAGGACAGCAGTGAGGCCTGTCCAACATCTCAGAGTAAATGTCTCTCTGTCCTCTCTGTGTCCACAGAGTCTCTGATAGTTTCCAGGACAGGAGACAGACGCAGTGAGGAAGAGGAGGATGAAGAGGAGGATGGGGGGGCTCGGTGGGGACCAGACTGGAGACAGAGGGACAGTCAGTGGGACATGTTGGAGACATGAGACAGAATCTGACAAAGTGACGCCATGTTTGTTATTTATTATAAAAACTACGACAGAAAAGATCAAAGAGTTTCACAGGAAAAAGTTTTAATTAAAATAACATCTAGAAAGCAGGAAGTAGATCCGCTCTGTTAGCTTGGACAACATTAGCATGTAGCTGAGCTGCAGTTTGGTGTTTTTAGCACTAAAATAAGACACACACACAGTTTCTCTATCTTTGTGGGGACATTCCACTGATTTCCATTAATTTCTACAGTCAAACCAAAACTCAGTTCACACTTTAACCCCAAACCCAGAAAGTTTCCCCTTATGGGGCCCAAGAAAATGTTCCCACCAGGAGCAAAAAACATATTGTACACAGAAAACGGTACACACACACACACACACACTGACTGATCCTCAGCAGATGTTTAAATGATCTGATCGTCCATCGCTGTGATCTGATCATCACTTCTATAAATGATGATAAAAATCTTCTGTTTGGGTTTTTTACGCTCTTCCTGTGTGGGAAACATTTTTATGGTTTTGGTGTTGATTCCTAATTGTGAAGTAAAATTAGAAAAAAAGAAAAGAAATCAAGTCAAAAGGAGAAAATGACCAGAAAAAGAGAAGACCTGCGCTCACTGTGTTTCACACAGACAATAAGGGAAAAAGCAGAAAATAAAAACAGAGAAGAAGAAGTTTGGCGACTGATCAGATCCTGGTGGATCTGCAGACGGTCAGGCAGAAACTGAGTTATGAGTCGGACTGATCTGGACCAAACCGGACCTCCAGCTGAACCGTTAACACCTGCTGGCATGACTGGACTGAAGAGTTGGATTGTATTGATGGATGGATTGATTGATTGATTGGTGATTTTTATGACCGATGGTGAACTTGGTGTTGATAGAAGTTCAACTATTAATTTGTTGAGGATTAGATTCATAAAAATAACTTGAAGATATTTATATATTTATGAAATAAATATTCATGATTAATATTGAAAAGTAAACGTGTTTATATTTAAATAAATATAAATATTAATTTGAAATGTTGCACTTTAAAGTTAAAGAACTGAACTTTAATTACTTTGTGGTTTGTTTATGATCATTTATATGGTTTGTTAACATTTCCTTTGTAGTTTGAGTGAAATTAATTTATAGTAACTTTAGTACAGATTATTAATACCTACTTATTTTTCTCTTTTGGGTTTGTTTAAAGGTTTTACCTTCTTCTGGACCAACTGTAAAACAATATCCTGACACACTGATAAATAAATGGAGGATAAACAAAGGAGACTGTTTGGTCCTCTGAGTGAAATCTAGTTGATAAAATCTATATAGATCCATCCATCGTTTCTCAAGAGGAGAAGCTGCAAAACTAAAGGAAAATCTGAATCTAAGTGGTTAAAGTTCACCTGTTTATCAGTTTATTTCCCCGTTGCCATGGCAATTTGTAGCCGCTGTAATTTATAAATAAATTATCCAATAAACAGAAACTAATTTCCTCGTTTGTTTGTAGGACATTTTATTAATGACTTTTATCATTAATAGGATGAAATATTTCATAAACAATAAACAAATTTTAACACAATCAGTTATGAAAATATAATTATTTAAGGCAGAGGAACCTTCAGAACCTGGTAGAACCCTGCAGAACCCTGCAGAACCCAGTATACAGGCTGAAAGCTGGTCGGACCGGTCCAGACCAGAACCATCACCTGTGGGCCAGCTGGGAGGCCAGGCTGTAGGTCCAAAGGTACTGGTCCACTCCTCTGTTGCTCTGCAGCAGTAACCGTGGCAACACTCCGTCTCCAGGGCAACCGGGCTCTCTGGAGGCTCCGCCCACCCGGCTGAAGGCCGACACCCTGAGGGAGGAGCCGAGGCAGCAGCAAAGCATGCTGGGAGGGAAGTCGGGGCTCGGCCGGAACAGGAAGTGGACCTGATGCAGCTGGAGAACGGAGAACAGAAGGTCAGGGGTCAGATCGGAGGTCAGGGACCAATCAGGGACCAATCAGCATTCAGCAGCAGCGCTCACCTCCACCTGGTCTCCGGGTCTCAGTTTCCTCCTGGCTGGCGGCTGATAGGCCAGGCAAAGCCCCACCTTCCTGTCCAGCAGGTAAAGCCCCGCCCCCTCACTCATCACCTCCGTCACTGTGCCCTATCAGAGGAGAGGGGCGGAGCTTAGTTCTCAGGTAAACGTTGCAGGTGTTCCACTGCAGGACCAGATTCACTGGAGAACATCTGGACCAGAACCGGACCGCCAGGTCCAGAACCGGGACTGGAGCAAAGGCTTGTTACCAGGGATTATGGGACAGCCAATGAGAGCTGGTAGATAGTGACAGCCAATCAGAAGCCTGCTAGATAATGACCACAACTGGTTCTGATTGGACCTGGACTAGATAAAGATCTGAACATTTAGCATTAAATAAAAATCATAGTTTGAAAACTAAAGGCAGAAAAATAATTTCCTAACTTTAAAGCTGTTAGAATAATTTTATTATCATTGTTACATTAGTAGTGTTACTAGGATCATCTATTGGTTAAAGTGAACATGTGTGTGTGTGAGACGGAGCTAACCTTTCTTTCACCTTAAAACATGTTCTTTGAAGATGGTCTTCTGAGAGTTTCCTTAGTCGTAAACTTGTGTTTGTTTATACCCTGTACCCCCCTACGTAGCAATCCCTTAGTCGTAAATCTACCTTTTGTTATGCGTTAGTTCCTGAGTGACTGCTGATCTTATCAGCAGCAGCCCCCTTTCCTTTGTTTTGTGTTAATAAAAGACCAGTTCTACTGCAGAGTTTCAGAACACATGGTGAACTGTTCAGAGGAATAGTTCACTGTCTTCTGCTTTTGCAAAAGCTTGGTTGAAAACTCAAACGTTGTCTGTGGTTCTTTCTTTGTATTTTATGCACACAAAAATACCTATCAAAAGCTGCCAGAGAAAATATTTATTATATCTAAATATTAAACCCAGTGGAGCCTTTGGTGTCTGTGGAGGTCAGGGTTCATGACCCCTGACCTCTGGGGTCCCACAGTGGACACAACTGATGCAGACAGACATGATGCTGCGTTCCAGTTGTAGTTGCAACTGGGAAATTCTGACTTCCCAGTCTTAAAATCATCAGCAACACAAGTCAGATTTCCCAGTGGGAAACTGGGAGAAGCTCCAATTGACCCAGTTACCATTTACAAGGCCAACTTCATGTTTCAATATGGCCGCTCTTCCTGTTAACACAGGAAGTTGTCTGAAATCAGCGCTACATTTAGCATCTGCTGCTCTAAGATGAAACTGGAGTTAGCAGATGGAAAAAAATATGAAAATTATCTTTAATACTGTAGTAACGGGCGTGCCGTGGTGGCGTGGCGGTCAGCACGACCCGTATTTGGAGGCCTTGAGTCCTCGACGCGGCCGTCGCGGGTTCGACTCCCGGACCCGACGACATTTGCCGCATGTCTTCCCCGTTTCCTGTCAGCCTGCTGTCATATAAAGGGCACTAGAGCCACAAAAAGACCCTGGAGGGGTAAAAAAAAATTTTTTTTAAAAATACTGTAGTAACAGCCAATCAGAAGCCTCCCAGATAAAAACAGCCAATCAGAAGCCTCCCAGATAAAAACAGCCAATCAGAAGCCTCCTACCTGGTAGCTGATGACTCTGGAGCGTTTGATTCTCCCTCCTGATTGGACAGGAAGCTCCTCAGGCTCCGCCTCCTCCTGGTCCATCAGCAGCTGGTCAGAGTGGGCGGGGCCAGTAACAGAGAGGGGGAGGGGCTCCGGGTCCTCTGGGTGTGTGTGTTCCTGTGTGTGTGTAGCCTCAGAGTGTGTGTGTCCTGGTGTGTATCCAGTGTGTATCTCTGAGCGGTCGGTCACACACAGGACATTGTTTCCTCTCCATCCTCTCAGAACACACACTCTGAGAGCCGTAACACACACTCCGACACCAACACACACACACTGGGCCCACCACAGCCTGCTGCCCTGCACACAGACACACACACACAGAGATACACACATATATATTCAGTTATGTTCATAACAACAGCAGTGTGTTTAAAAAGGCAAGTAACCCTCAAAATTCTTCAAATAAATTGACTTTTAATGAACACAAATGAATTGAGGACATTTTATTTCAGAGCAAAAAAATTGAAAAATTAATTGATTACAATATTTTACAGAAAGTCAAGAAATACAATGTTCAAAAATACCAGTGTTGACATCTTTCTTTACAAAATCTAAAATAAACTAAGAAATGCTGAAAAATTCATCTTTCCTGACAAAAATAAACTAATATTTAGTTGAATAAACACAGTTTTACATCTGGGGTCCATGGAGTCGACCAACTTCTGGCGCCGGTCAGCAGGTTCTGCAGCCCAGGACAACTGAACCATGTTCCTCTGTATTTCTTGGTTTTGCCTCATGAACATCATGTTTTCTGTCAGGTTTTCTATGTTTTAAGGTCCAGAGATTGTGCTGAATCTCCGTTATGTGAATTGTGTTGGTCTGATGGTTTTGCTGCCTGCTGTGAGTTTTTGTCCTGTTGAACAAACATTTCCAGGCCTTTTCCTCTTCATCATACATCAACATGACTTCTTCCAGTATTCTGTTGTCCTCAAACTGATCCATCATCCCTGGTATCCGATAAATAAGACCAACACCATGAGAAACATCCCACATCATGATGCGTGAACCACCGTGCTTCATCGTCTTCACTGTGGCTGAATTCAGAGTTTACAGAGTTTGACAAACTGTCTGAGAACAAGAAAGAACAATTTTACTTTATCAGTCCATAAAATATTACGTCATTTCTTTTTAGGCCCGTTAACATGTTCATGTTGTAGCCGCTTCAGCGAGTCTTTTTTTTTAACAGCGGGACTTTGTGGGACTTCCTGCTGGTAGATTGGCTCCACATCGACGTCAACTGCAGAACTCACAGCCAATCACAGATCTTCTCTGATCCTCCTGGAGCTGATCACTGGCTGATCACCGGATGATCATTTTGCCATTTTCGTTTTTCTTCCAATAGTTTTTCTTTTTCTTCCTCAACTTGATGGTTTTGGCTGCCATTTTAAAGCATTTGATACCATTTTAGCTGAACAGCCCATCATTTTCTGCACTTCTTTATAGGTTTTCCTCTTTTATTCATTTTTGAGGGCTGCACAGTGGCGCAGTTGGTAGCACTGTTGCCTTGCAGCAAGAAGGTCCTGGGTTCGATTCCCGGCCGGGTTCTTTCTGCATGTTCTCCCTGTGCATGTGTGGGTTCTCTCCGGGTTCTCCGGCTTCCTCCCACAGTCCAAAAACATGACTGTTAGGTTAATTGGTCTATCTAAATTCTCCCTAGGTGTGTGTGAATGGTTGTGTGTCCTGTCTGTCTCTGTGTTGCCCTGCGACAGACTGGCGACCTGTCCATGGTGACCCCGCCTCTCGCCCGGAACGTAGCTGGAGAGACACCAGCAACCCTCCTGACCCCATTAGGGACAAAGGGTGAACAGAAAATGGATGGATGGATTAAATTTTGATCAAAGAACTTCTCCTGAACATGTTACTCTGTTCCACATCCAGCAGGTCAGGTGCCTTGATCCCCTAAGGGTCACCTGTTCAACACCTGTTTATTCACATAATCACTGATTGAACTCAGCACTGATATTATATTATATTATTGTATTAAATGATTCAGTTTCTCAGAATCAGCAGCAGGAACTTCGGGCCTGTTGGTTTTCTAGACTTTTATTAAACTTCTAGAAACTTGATGCAGAGTAGAAAAAACAAAAACAGAAATTTATCTGCTGATGTGGGACGACTGTTATTTAGAAACAACTGTATGTGTATATTATACACACACACACACACACACACACACACACACACACACACACACACACACACACACACACACACTATTCCATGATTGGTTCTCTGAGCAACTGAATATTTGTGACATCATCCAGACAATCAGAACCATGAATCACCATCATAGGGTCAAAGGTCAGCAGACTGTTGCTGATCAAACTGTGACCAAGTTTGCCTGTCGCCATGGCAACACCAGGTGATCTGACATCAAGATGCTACCACCTGTCCTAATGATGTCATCAACCAGCCAGGTGGACACAGAGACACCTGAGAGGTTAAAGGTCACAGAATGACAGCGGCTCAGAGGAGGAAGGAGCCAGGCATCATCATCATCATCATCAGTAGAGCTACTGGTTCTGATGGTTCTACTGGTTCTGATCTCCACCAGAACCCTCTCCCAGTACCGGCCCACCGGGTCGGGTCGCCTACCTTCACCAGAACCGGAACCGTCTGCTGTTGGTCCTCCAGACACAAGAAGAAGAAGCAGCTTCCTGAAACCTCCAGCAGGGGGCGCACCGAGCCCACCTGACCCCACACTGACACCCGTTGACCTTTGACCCTGAGACAGAGAGGGGACAGAGGCAGAGAGGCTGGTTAGAACCAGAACCAGAACCAGCAGAACCTCCATCAGCTGATGATGAAGAGGAGGTGAACAGGTAGAATCTACCTGGACAAACTGAAAACACCTGATGTTGTTGAACCAGGAGAGGAAATTATTCAGGGTTCTGATCAGTTATTGATCTATGAGAACCTGATTGATCAATGTGATCACTGATAACCAATAACCTGATATTTCACTCAATAATCAGAGGAAGAAGGAATAAAACTGTTCCTGCCATCATCATCATCATCATCAATGTGAATCAGACATTAATAATCAAATCATTATTTAAATCTGATCAGATCAGATTATCAGTTTTATCAGGTGTAATACCTGAAACCCCCAGCAGGTGGCGGCCTGTGGATAAATGAGTCATCAGAGTCCTGATGCATAAATAATTAATTCTTCTAAACTGTTTAGTTTTTTCTTTAACAGTGAGAAATTATTGAAGTTAATTATGATAATTAATTATCATAATTAATTATGATAATTAATTATCATAATTTAAATATTTATGGTTACTTTGGTGAGTTTCAGTCATCAATCAATAGATCAATAGATGTTGCTTTAAATTATTATTTTCTCTTTGATCTTGTTGAATTAGATAAATTTAACTTTCATTTAAATCAAAGATCTAAGAAATTATCAGTTATTATTTTATCTATAATTCTGACAGAAATAATCAATATTAACAAAGAATCAGTTTGTTCAGAAACAAACAAGCTGAACTGATCAATGATCAATATTCAGATATTTGCTGCTGCAGTTGTTACAATTTTTAAACGATCCGATAATAATTGATCTGATATTTTATTAAGGGAATCTGATCAGTTTTCTCTGGATTTTGAACCAGCTGAGGTTATTAATAAATCATTAATCCTGAATTAAATCATGTTTAACGAGAATTAAACTTGGTTTAATAAAATAGTTTCTATTATTTATGTTTTCTAACAACCATCTGAAGCCTAAAATAAATTTCATTAATCAAAGATTATTATCATTTATGAATTTTATTAGTTGATTTATTTTTCTTTTACATTTTGTTATTTTTAACTCTTGCGACAGACTGATGACCTGTAGAGGTGACCCCGCCCCCAGGTGACCCCGCCTCCAGGTGACCCCGCCCCCAGGTGACCCCGCCTCCAGGTGACCCCGCCCCCAGGTGACCCCGCCTCCATGTGACTCCGCCCCCAGGTGACCCCGCCTCCAGGTGACCCCGCCCCCAGGTAACCCCGCCCCTCGCCTGAAACGTCTCGCTGGAGAGGAACCAGAACCTCCTGACCCACCAGGGACACGGTGTTAGAAAATGGATGATGGATGAATCCTAGATAATCTGTAACTCGTCTATTTCCAAATGATCAATACATTATAAAATATCCACAGTATAAATATGATAAACAGTAAAAATGATCATTTTATCTAAACTAGATAATGAATAATTAATCAATCTAATTTATTGATTAATTAATTGATGATATGATCTTTGTTTTGATTCCTCTGCTGCAGTTTCTATTTTTATTCTGATCACCGACTGGATCAGAAAAAACATTAAACAGAAAATTATCCATCCGTCCATTAATTCATATTTAACTGGTTCTGCTTCTAACTGGTTCTGGTCCAGTCAGAGGTCAGGTGACCCACCTGTTCCTCAGAACACCTGCAGCTTCTCTGACGCTCAGCGCTCCATCAGGCCCCGCCCCTCCCGGTCCAGCAGCCAATCCCAGCTTAGCTTTGGGTCCCAGCAGGTCAGGAGAGCCAATCAGCTCCAGGTGTCCTCTGTCCTGGTCCCCCGAGGCATCATGGGGGATGTAGTTCCAGTGAGGCAGAAAGACGAGACGGTTCATCCACTGGGGTGACGGAGAGGTCAACTGGAGAGACAGAGGTCAGAGGTCATTTAGAGGTCAGTCAGGTGAGGCAGAGCAAAGTCCATCAGGGTCAGAGGTCAGCTGAAAGAACCAGAACCTCTGACCATCAACCCGTCAAGCTGAAGGTTCTGGTGGTTCTGATGAAGAGGTTCTGGACCAGAACATGAGATTATTCAAAGATTAACCAGAACCAGATGATAGAACGCCACCATATAAAATAATCAGATTTAATCTGTTATAGTTCAGGTTTATTTTTTCTGTAAGAGAAAATTAAAATAAAGTAAAATCACATTTTATTAAAACAGCTGGAGCCTCTGCTACAGGATTAAGATTAAAGTTATTAATAAAGTTTTATAACATTAAAACCTTCTGTTACATAGTTTACCCCAGTCTGGAGAGGAGCTACTGGTCTGACTGGGAGGAACCAGCAGCTACTGGTGAGAGGTCAGAACCAGTAGCTGCTCCCAGTGAGGCAGCAGCTCCAGTACAGCTGGTGTTAGCATGTTAGCATGCTAGAAAAGTGTTCAGGCTCCAACAAACATTAATGACATAGTAACTTTGAAAAAGTAACTTAGTTACTTTACTGATTACTTGATTTGGAAAGTAAGGATAAAAGTAATCCCTGCTTGTTTTTATGTAGAAATTAAATCCCGTTTTTAAATAATCCAGACTGCAGATGTTTTCACTGCGCTGAGCTTCTTACTGGCTGAACTGAGAGAGAAAGTTCAGTTTTTATAGTTGATACATTGAACAGTGAGCGCCACCAATCACTCTGCTGGCACCTCGGCTTCATCTCTGAAGTTTACTTCACCTCGTAGTCGCGCAGGACGCTGGTTTAAGTTTTTTATTTCTATTCTATTTTATTTTCCCACCATATCAAATCATTTCTCCTCTTACTGAGGAAGAGTCGATGTACGGATATCAGGAAAACTTGTCCCATAAAGCTCAGGCAACCAAAACAGTTTCTGTGGAGCTTATTAAAAACTCAATAAACACAAACTATCATATGATATATTCAGAAATATAATAATCAGAAATCATTCTTTAGGTGGCGCCTAGCAGTGACATGTAGCATTTGAAAACAATATGTGAATGAGGAAAACTTTCTAAAAACCACCAGAATCCCAGTTTATAATACCAGCTTGAATAAATGAACTAAAATCCTTCATGAACATAACATAAATGTTTTAATGTGTAAAGCTGCTACATTTAGATTCACTAAAGCCTCATATTAAAATATTAGGGTTATTTTTCACAGATAAAGAATTTTTTGTTAAAATTCACGGTTTGCACACGTCCTTTACTTCCAGTGTCTAAGGAATGACACAGATATTGGATCTATTGCCATAACATAGCCTGTGATGTTCCTTCCAGCTGGGTTAGGGTTAGTTCAGGTGGTAAACAAACCGACATGTGTGTGTTGGGTCATGGAGAGCAAAGCGGAAAAATAGCCAAGGAGAGATTCTACAATTCTTTTACCGAATCATTTGCATTCATTGCCAATGCAGAAGGATTACCTAAATATTTCTCTGTAGCAAGAAGTTGTCAAATAACAAAAAGAGCAAAAAGAGTATCGTACTTTCCGGACTATCGAGCGCACCTTACTATAAGCCGCACCTACAATTTATTTTTGAAAATAACTGGAAACCTACTGTGATGGAAAAATTACTACAAGTTAACATCTGCTAGTCATGTTATATGAATGATTGTGAACTTTCACCTAAAGAACTATTTAGTTCCATGTAGAAGGTTCTACAGCTGCATCAGAACCAGACTGTCTCTCCTTTGTTTTAATTCTTTATCTTTGGTATAAAACTCATGTGTTTCTCTGGCTGGCAGCTTTTCATCCAGACCTGCTTCATTACTGATTGTCTCTGTATTCTGATCAATATATGAATATGAGCTGGCAGCTGAAGGAGGAACAGCTTGTCCTGCTCTCTCCCGTCTTTACTGATAACTTTGCCTGAGCTACTTTTAAAGTGACAGTTTTTATACTTATATTCACATTTTCAACATCATAACTGGATTACTACAAACCGAAGGACTGGGGGATTTTCTTACTTTTACCTTACTTTTCTTCATCTCCAAGTTGAACCAGGACAAAATGCCTCTGGCCGACCCCAAGGACATTAGCAGTATTATACAACGACTTCAGTCTATAGAAATGAAGATCAAACTGCTGGAGGTGAACTTTGAGATCAACACTAACTGTGGAAATCAGACAACTCTTCCTCAAATCAACGGAGAGGTTGTAAGCCTCGCATCAAGCAGCCCACCCTGGAACGCTCTGGGTGCCAAGCCGAAGCAAACGTCTCACACCGCAGATCCGATGAGGCGACTGACAGGGAGAACCCCTCACCTGGACGAATCAGCGTGGCCGGCTCTGAGCCGAAACCCACCTTCAACCTCAACACCTGCTCCACCAAAGAAAAACAAACAAGCAGCTGCAACCAAAACGGTTCCACCGACCCCGCTCCCAAGGACAAAGCGACCAGCCCGGGCCTCAAAACATTCTGACTCTGTGGGAATCCCACTGAAAAACAGATTTTCTGTACTCCAGCCTGAGCCTCTGAGTGAAACCTCACTTTCAAACACCAACAATGAGGCAAGACCAACACATCCACCCCCTAAAGACAAAGCGGCTACCAGGAAAACGAAAGGTATGCCAAAAGTGCTTATTGTTGGAGATGAGGCAGTAAATGGAATCAGTCACGTTTGCAATCCCAAGAAAACGAGAGTGATTTCTTTTCCTGGTGACACTGTATCTGATTTAACACAAAAAGTTCTCTCTCTAACCGCTGATCAGTCAGATATTGAGTCCTTAGTTGTGCATGTTGGAGCCAACGATGTGGCAAAGCAGAAATCTGAGATTCTGAAAAAGGACTTTAATATTCTACTGAACACTATGGAAAAGTTAAAAATGAAGTTATTTCTCAGTGGTCCAATTCCAGCACCTCAATGGGGAGACGATAAACACTCCAGGCTGGACATGATAAACAAATGGCTGATTAAAAGCTGCTCTGCCAGCTCAGTGACCTTCATCCATAACCTCTGGATCTATTGGCAGCACTTTCACCTTTTTGGAAGAAGCGGACGCAATCTTAATAAACATGGGATAAAGCTACTCACTGCAAATCTTTTTCATTTTATCAACAAGGACAGCAACGTGATCATCGCTTCAGAAGAACAGGCTCAAGGATTTCTGACTAGGAAGGAACCTTATCAGGAACAAAAACAAGTTGATACATCGACTGGAGACGGAGCGACTGGTTCCCTTCCTCCTTCTCCCCTCCCTTTCTGCTCACCCACTTATTCACAGGATTCACAAGGTACACATGGAGAAATGTCTTCTGGACCGGAGTTTCTTAAATTTAAAGATGGAATGAATCAACAGGTTGTACTTGGGACGTCTCTCCTTAGCGCTCACGTAGCAGACCTCACTTCATTTAAGCCACCTGACTCTAACTTCCCAGAGGATCCATCACTCTGCGTTTCTGAGGTCTGAGGCCGGGGTCCAGATTTTATCTTTACACCCTTCTTGCTCCAGAATGTGTCTGGGCCCCTCGGCACTGCAGAACAGGACATTACCTGTCCGGATCACTACAAGAAAATTTACAAGAAACAGAAACATAAAATATAGGGGACCTAATTCAAACATCAGACTGATCCCCTGCCTAAAAGAACCCCAGACTGAAGAACTTTTGGTCTCCAAGTCACTTAAACTCTTTAAAATCCCAGATCTCTCTGTGCTAAAGCTCTATTAATTAATGATTTCATCACCGAGCATAATATCGATGTTATGTTTCTGACAGAAACATGGTTGAATGATAATAATGAATCGATCGTACTAATTGAATCTGCGCCTCCTAACTACAATTTCTTCAGTGAGAATAGAAAACATAAAAAAGGAGGAGGCGTGGCTTCAATATTTAAGAATACCATAAATTGTAGTAAAATTTCTTTGGGTCATTTCACCTCTTTTGAGTATCTTGGAATTGAGGTTAAAGGTCACAAATGAACTTTGACTGTAACTTTATACAAAACTCCAACTTTTGTGGAAAATTTCTTTACTGACTTGAATGAACTTCTATCTCTTATATGTATTGATTATGATTGTTTAATAATTGTTGGTGATTCATGTTGACAACCCCCAAGACAGAGGGGCAAAAAAGCTCGCTAATATTTTAGAGACTTTTGGTCCAACACAACATGTCAAACAAGCAACACACACTCAAGGACACACACTGGACCTGGTTATCAGTAAGGGTGTGAATATTTCCAATGTCTCTGTAACTGATGTCGCCCTGTCGCATCACTTCCTGTTATCTTTGAAAGTTCTTTATCTTTTAACCCACTTGGACAAACAGCAACCATCACAAAACGTTCTCTCACTGAAAACACAGCAGAAACTTTTAATCAAATCTACTCTTCTTCCTCACCCTTAAGCTGTAATGATGTAGATAAGTTGGTAAAAGATTTTCAGTCTAAAGTCTCAGATATTATTGATTCCATTAAAATGAAGGTTGTGTCTGGTAAAAAGAAATCTCCATGGAGAAATGCACAAACTGTTAGATCTGCAAGACAACTCTGCCGTAGAGCAAAACGAAAATGGCGTAAAACTCAACCCCACGTTCATTGTGACATCTATAAAGAAAGTCTACGTAACTATCATTTAACACTAAAACATGCAAGAGAGGCTTTCTTTGCAGATGTCATAAACAAAAACATTAACAATGCTCCAGCTTTATTTGCAACAGTTGACAGAATCACAAACCCTCCTGTGATTTTACCGCCTGAATTCCAATGTTTTGCCGCCTGCAACCAGTTTTCCAGCTTCTTTTCAGAGAAAATTCATAAAATCAGAGGATTAATCTGAACATCCACTATAAAGTCAGTACCAATGCTGAGCCCAAACAAAACAAATACAGGAAAAATGACCCAAATTCAACTACTTAATTATAAAACCCTACAGGAAATTATAAGTCAATAAGCTCCAGTTCCTGCTGCCTGGATAATAATAATAATAATAATAATACATTTTTTTCAAAGGCGCCTTTCTGGCACTCAAGGACACCGTACAAAGAGCAAAGTAACAGAAACAATAAAATGTAGCAATTAAAAAATAGATAAAATAAATACACAACAATGTATCTATATAGAATCTATATATAAATCTATGTAAAAAAAATGAAAAAAAATAAAATTCTATATAAAAAATCAAGCAAACCAATTGTGTCATATTGAAAAGGCAGATCTAAAAAGGTGTGTTTTAAGTTCGGTTTTAAATTTAGGGAATGACTTTATGTTTCTAAGATGAGGTGGTAGGGAGTTCCAGAGTTGGGGGGCAGAGCGACTGAAAGCTCTGCTCCCCATGGTAGTAAGACGGACAGAGGGGACAGACAAATGGATGGAGGAGGATGATCTGAGGGAACGAGAGGGAGTGGCAATATGAATAAGATTGGAAAGATATAGTGGGGAAAGATTGTAAAGAGCCTTAAAAGTATACAGAAGAATTTTGTATTCTATGCGGAACTTGGTAGGCAGCCAATGAAGTCTTTGCAAGATAGGAGTGATGTGGTGCATGGATGGGGTTTTAGTAATGATACAGGCAGCTGAGTTCTGGACCAGTTGAAGCTTATGAAGAGATTTCTGGGTGAGACCAAACAGAAGGGAGTTGCAATAGTCCAGGCGTGATATCACAAGACAGTGAACAAGAATGGCAGCGGAATGGGAAGTAAGGGAGGGGTGAAGACGGTTGATGTTGCGTAGATGAAAATAAGCTGAGCGGGTAATATTGTCAATATGAGACTGGAAAGAGAGGGTGCTGTCAAGAATAACACCCAGACTCTTTACCTGAGGGGAGGGGAAAACAGAACAGTTATCAATTTCAAGACTAAAGTTTTTGATTTTGGCCAGATTAGATTTAGTACCAATGAGAAGGACCTCCGTTTTATCACTATTAAGCTTAAGTAGATTAGAGGAGAACCAGGATTTAATTTCAGTCAAACAGTCAGTAAGCGAGGATGGTGGAAGGTTGGAGGCGGGCTTACTGGAAACATAAAGCTGGGTGTCATCCGCATAACAGTGAAAATCAATGTTATATTTACAAAAAATATTACCCAGGGGAAGGAGATAAATAATAAAAAGAAGGGGCCCTAAGACAGAGCCCTGGGGAACTCCTGATGTAACAGAGGAAGGCTGAGAAGAAAAGGTTTTGATCCGAACGAACTGAGTGCGGCAAGAAAGATATGATTTAAACCAGTTTAGAGGAGTCTGAGTGATACCAATGGAAGACAGTCTATTAAGTAGGGTGACATGACAAATAGTGTCAAACGCTGCGCTCAAATCAAGTAGGATAAGAATGGACAGCAAGCCAGAGTCAGCTGCCATAAGGAGGTCATTAGTGATTTTTATGAGAGCTGTTTCTGTACTATGGAGGGGACGAAAACCAGACTGAAACAGTTCATACAGGTTATTGTTGGATAAATAAGTGTGAAGTTGCGATGCTACTATCTTCTCAAGAATTTTAGAGATGAAAGGCAAGTTGGAGATAGGACGGAAATTATTCAGATTGTAGTAATCAGCACCAGGTTTTTTTAAGATAGGAGTTATGGCAGCAATTTTACATGATGCGGGAACTTTTCCAGTGGAAAGAGAGGAGTGAATAATGGTAGAAATAAGAGGGATTATGGTTGAAGCACAGGCTTTAACCAGGACTGTGGGAAGAGGATCAAGCAGACAGGTGGATGAGTTAGATTTATGTATTAGATTTGTAATTTCTGAAGTTGTTGGGAGCTGGAAGGAAGAGAAGGAATGGGCTGGAGGAGAAAGTTCAAAAACAGAACAGGGGAAGGGTTGTGAGCTGAGCTGCTGGTGAATCTTTAGAATTTTGCTGTCAAAAAATGACATGAGAGAATTATAAAAATCAGTTGAACACAGATATGAAGGTAGAGAGTCCGGGGCTCCTATAATGTTCTTATAAAGTGAGAATATTGACTTGGTGGAACCTTCATTTAAACAGATTAGACCAGTGTAGTAGAGGGACTTGGCTTGAGTAATACAGTCCTTATAGTGTAATATGTAATTTTTATACATGTCTTTATGAACAGCTAGTCCAGTTTTCCGATAGAGCCTGTCAAGTTGCCGTCCTTTGGCCTTCATGAGCCGAAGTTCAGGAGTAAACCAGGGGGCAGAACGAGCAAAAGAAACAGATCTGGTTTTTAGCGGAGCAAGAGAGTTGAGTATTGAGTGAAGACCAGTGTTATAATATGAGACCAGGTCATCAAGAGCAGTTGAATTTAAAGTGGAGTATATGTTGTCCATGAGAGAATTTACGCTGGAGGAGAGAGAATTTACATTAATATCCTTAATGTTACGAAAAGAAATAAGACGAGAAAGCTTAGTGATTGAGAGAGGAAGACAAATGTTAAACTAGAAAATTTCGGAAGAAATTTAGCCGGGGCCTGCCAAGGCGCGCCCGTCGGTTCGGGCCCGGCATCGTCCCGCTACAAATTGGCATGGACGCTAAAGAACGCCGCAACGTAATCAATGGCATGCGGAGAACCGCAAGAACGTTAAGTAAGGCGGACGTGCACCATTCAGTATGATTTTAAATATTTGTCAAGGTTTTTATTTTGGAAGTTTTGTTAAACTTCATTTCAAAGGGCCAAACTAATCCCATGCGTAATAGTCATTGGGTTAAATCAGTTATATAATGCTCAAAACACAAGTAGTTGATGTAAAAATATTCAAGGCTTTTATTTTGGAATGTTAAGCTTCATTTCAAAGGGCCAAACTAATCCCATGAATAACAGTCATTGGGTTAAATCAGTTATATATTGCTCAACAGAGCAAATATTTGATTTAAAAATATTCAAGGCTTTTATTTTGAAATTATTATTATGCTTCATTTTAAAGTTCCAAACTAATCCCATGTGTAACAGTTACTGAGTTCAATCAGTTCTATACAGCCCATAGCAGCAAGTAGTTCTAAAGGCCAGTTCAGTCCTGATCTGTTTCAACTGAGGGTTCCACTATAGTTAGAACTACAGTGATGCGTTTTTGTAGTCCTAATCAGCAGCCAATAGGCTCTTGAGTTCCGTTGCTATGGTAAATAAGTTTCACACCAAGGTGTGAAATGTCAGTGAGACAGCCTGAGACAGCCTAGAAAATCCTGTCGCATCACTTTGCTCTGAAGCACCGTGACAGAAAACCGTACGATCTAGATAAATTTCGAAAACATTTTACCGGAGCAGACAGGCGTATCAATGTCAGGACCGATTTTGATACCAATCGTGCGATATTTGTGGGCGTGATGGCGATTTCAAAATTATTTTGGGCTCAAAAAACCTCTTCATTTCTCACTCTAGCCGAGATCGGCTGTCACTCTAATTTTAGGAAAAATGAGAAACTTTGGGTCGCTTAGAGGCAAATTGTGGACAAACCGTAACTGATATCGACGAGCCGTCTTCACTTTCGAAGAGATCACAGACGTATCTACAAAATGAAATTTGAATGGCATTTCTAGGTGAATTTGTGACGACACAGAAAATCCTCAAAAATAGGGTATTTCTAGGATTTTTCCCATTGACTTATAATGGGGTTTTTTTCGTAGTTTATTGCGAATTATGTCGCCACGTTAAGCCCAAATCCCACCAGAAGTAATAGCAACAATGGCGTGAATTTTCTGCACGTTTTGATACCTCATTTGTAGGTGTGCACCCAGCGGTATGAGCCGCATTAACGGTTACGGAAGAAAAATAAAGAATAATACGTAAAGAGACGCTTCTCTCCGACAATAGTAATAGGTTCCTGCCATTGCTTTGCATGGCAGGCCCCAATTAGAAAATTTCGGAAGAAATTTAGCCGGGGCCTGCCGAGGCGCGCCCGGGGGGTTCGGGCCCGGCGTTGTCTCGCTACAAATCGGCATCGACGCTAAAGAACGCCGCAACGTAATCAGTGGCACGCGGAGAACCGCAAGAACGTTAAGTAAGGCAGACGTGCACCATTCGGTACGATTTAAAATGTTGTCAAGGCTTTTATTTTGGAAGTTTTGTTAAACTTCATTTCAAAGGGTCAAACTAATCCCATGCGTAATAGTCCTTGGGTTAAAATAGTTATATAATGCTCAAAACGCAAGTAGCTGATGTAAAAATATTCAAGGATTTTATTTTGAAATTTTCAGTATGCTTCATTTTAAAGTTCTGAACTAATACCACGTGTAAGAGTGCTTTTGATGAAAAAGTCAAATAAAGCCAAAAGGAGCAATTACGTCATGTAAAAATATTCAAGGCTTTTATTTTGAAATTTTCAGTATGCTTCATTTCAAAGGGCCAAACTAATACCATGTGTAACAGTGCTTTGGATAAAAAAGTCACATAAAGCCAAAAACGGCAATTACCTGATGTAAAAATATTCAAGGCTTTTATTTTGAAATTATTATTATGCTCCATTTTAAAGTTCCTAACGAATCCCATGTGTAACAGTGCTTTGGATGAAAAAGTCATATAAAGCCAAAAACGGCAATTACCTGAGGTAAAAATATTCAAGGCTTTTATTTTGGAACGTTAAGCTTCATTTCAAAGGGCCAAACTAATCCCATGTATAACAGTCATTGGGTTAAATCAGTTATATATTGCTCAACAGAGCAAATATTTGATTTAAAAATATTCAAGGCTTTTATTTTGAAATTATTATTATGCTTCATTTTAAAGTTCCAAACTAATCCCATGTGTAATAGTCATTGGGTTAAATCAGTTATATAATGCTGAAAACGCAAGTAGTTGATGTAAAAATATTCAAGGCTTTTATTTTGGAATTTTTGTTAAATTAATTTCAAAGGGCCAAACTAATCCCATGTGTAACAGTTACTGAGTTAAATCAGTTCTATACAGCCCATAGCAGCAATTAGTTCTAAAGGCCAGTTCAGTCCTGATCTGTTTCAACTGAGTATTCCACTATAGTTAGAACTACAATGATGCGTATCTGTAGTCCTAATCAGCAGCCAATAGCCTCTTGAGTTCCGTTGCTATGGTAAATAATGGTCTCAGCAGGTGTGAGCTGTGAGTCATACATGCTGCGGACACAATTGTGTGTTTGAGCAAACACGTTTTACTGAAAAAAAGCATTGGAAACAAGTCATTCCTGTTCGGGAACCGTAATACATATTCGAAAAGCGTTTGAAGCGTATGAGAGGCCTATGTGTCTTCTACGATAGTCCCGAGATTCATATCTGTACCTCAGTCAGAGCATTTACAGCGATGAGAGAAAGAAATGTTGTGCCCAGATCTGAAATTCTAGTCAAATACATGGGAGAAAGCCTGAGAAAGCCTCAGAAAATCCTGTCGCATGACTTTGCTCTGAAGCACCGTGACAGAAAACCGTACGATCTAGATAAATTTCGAAAACATTTTACCGGAGCAGACATGCGTATCAATGTCAGGACCGATTTTGATACTAATCGTGCGATATTTGTGGGCGTGATGGCGATTTCAAAATTATTTTGGGCTCAAAAAGGTCTCTTGATTTCTCACTCTAGCCGAGATCGGCTGTCACTCTAATTTTAGGAAAAATGAGAAACTTTGGGTCGCTTAGAGACAAATTGTGGACAAACCGTAACTGGTATTGACGAGCCGTCTTCACTTTCGAAGAGATCACAGACGTATCTACAAAATGAAATTTGAATGGCATTTCTAGGTGAATTTGCGACGACACAGAAAATCCTCAAAAATAGGGTATTTCCAGGATTTTTCCCATTGACTTATAATGGGTTTTTTTTCATAGTTTATTGCGAATTATGTCGCCACGTTAAGCCCAAATCCCACCAGAAGTAATAGCTCCAATGGCGTGAATTTTCTGCACGTTTTGATACCTCATTTGTAGGTGTGCACCAAGCGGTATGAGCCGCATTAACGGTTACGGATGAAAAATAAAGAATTATAATAAAGAAACTTTTCTTGGGAGAATAGCAATAGGTTCCTGCCATTGCTTTGCATGGCAGGCCCCAACTAGAAAATTTCGGAAGAAATTTAGCCGGGGCCTGCCGAGGCGCGCCCGTCGGGTTCGGGCCCGGCGTCGTCACGCTACAAATTGGCGTCGACGCTAAAGAACGCCGCAACATAATCAGTGGCACGCGGAGAACCGCAAGAACGTTAAGTGAGGCGGACGCGCACCATTCAGTATGATTTAAAATTTTTGTTAAACTTAATTTCAAAGGGCCAAACTAATCCCCTGCGTAATAGTCATTGGGTTAAAATAGTTATATAATGCGCAACACACAAGTAGTTGATGTAAAAATATTCAAGGCTTTTATTTTGAAATGTTAAGCTTCATTTCAAAGGGCTAACCTAATCCCATGAATAACAGTCATTGGATAAAATCAGTTATATAATGCTCACAACACAAGTAGTTGATGTAAAAATATTCAAGGCTTTTAATTTGAAATGTTTGTTAAACTTCATTTCAAAGGGCCAAACTAATCCCCTACGTAATAGTCATTGGGTTAAAATAGTTATATAATGCGCAAAACACAAGTAGTTGATGTAAAAATATTCAAGGCTTTTATTTTGAAATGTTAAGCTTCATTTCAAAGGGCCAAACTAATCCCATGTGTAATAGTCATTGGGTTAAATCAGTTATATAATGCTGAAAACGCAAGTAGTTGATGTAAAAATATTCAAGGCTTTTATTTTGGAATTTTTGTTAAACTTAATTTCAAAGGGCTAACCTAATCCCATGAATAACAGTCATTGGATAAAATCAGTTATATAATGCTCACAACACAAGTAGTTGATGTAAAAATATTTAAGGCTTTTATTTTGAAATTTTCATTATGCTTAATTTTAAAGTTCCAAACTAATCCCATGTGTAACAGTTACTGAGTTAAATCAGTTATATACAGCCCATAGCAGCAATTAGTTCTAAAGGCCAGTTCAGTCCTGATCTGTTTCAACTGAGGATAGATAGAACTACAGCGATGCGTATTTGTAGTCCTAACCACCAGCCAATAGCCTCTTGAGTTCCGTTGCTATGGTAAATAATGGTCTCAGCAGGTGTGAGCTGTGAGTCATACATGCTGCGGACACAATTGTGTGTTTGAGCCAACAAGTTTTACTGAAAAACAGCATTGGAAACAAGTCATTCCTGTTCGGGAACCGTAATACATATTCGAAAAGCGTTTGAAGCGTATGAGAGGCCTATGTGTCTTCTACGATAGTCCCGAGATTCATATCTGTACCTCAGTCAGAGCATTTACAGCGATGAGAGAAAGAAATGTTGTGCCCAGATCTGAACCGAGGTCGGCTCTCACTCTAATTTGAGGAAAAATGAGAAACTTTGGGTCGCTTAGAGGCAAATTGTGGACAAACCATAACTGGTATCGACGAGCCGTCTTCACTTTCGAAGAGATCACAGACGTATCTACAAAATGAAATTTGAATGGCATTTCTAGGTGAATTTGTGACGACACAGCAAATCCTCAAAAATAGGGTATTTCTAGGATTTTTCCCATTGACTTATAATGGGTTTTTTTTCATAGTTTATTGCGAATTATGTCGCCACGTTAAGCCCAAATCCCACCAGAAGTAATAGCAACAATGGCGTGAATTTTCTGCACGTTTAGATACCTCATTTGTAGGTGTGCACCAAGCGGTATGAGCCGCATTAACTGTTACGGATGAAAAATAAAGAATTATAATAATATTAAAGAGACGCTTGTTGGGTGTAGAGTAATAGGTTCCTGCCATTGCTTTGCATGGCAGGCCCCAATGAAAGAAGAAAATGGTCAGTTATGGCAAGTTCATCTGCTTTACAATCAGAAGGGGAAACACCACAATAACAGACTAGATCGAGGACATGACCCTTGGAATGAGTGGGAAAATTGATGAGCTGCTGAAGACCAAAGCTCTGGAGGCAGGATGAAAAGTCTCTAGTCAGAGGACTATTGCAATCATCCATGTGAATATTGAAATCACCCAATATTATAATGTTAGGTGAAAGGGTTGACCAGTGAGTGAGGAGAGCAGCAAAGTCATTCATAAAGTCATTATTAGTTTTCGGGGGACGATAGATGGTTGTAATGATAGTGGGGGCAGGTCCAGAAAGCTGACACACAGTTGATTCGAATGAGGAGAAAGTGGGAGCAGACAACGGCGAGACTAACCACTTCTCGCGGTGGATTACCGCGAGACCTCCTCCCCGGCCGGTGCCACGGGGTTGAGAGATGTAAACAAACCCCGGTGGAGTAGAATCGTTAAGCTGAGAGAAGTCATTAGGTTGTTGCCAGGTCTCAGTCAAGCATAGAAAGTCAAACTTACGGTCAGTAAGGAGATCCTGGATGAGATGTCCCTTGCCCGTGAGTGAGCGGATGTTAAGCAGACCGAAGTTTACAGAGGAATTATCAGACTTTACAGGAGTGTTAGCTGACCGGGCTAGGCAAGCTAGCACACTGCGGTCAACAACCCTGTTGGGAGCACGCCGGAGACGACGAGAGGTAGACCAGATGGATTTTATGGGTTTCGAGATGTCTTCTTGGGTGTTCCGCGGTGGATGTATTTCCGGCGTGGTAAGGGGGTTGCATCCAAGATGAGCAGTGAAGCAGGAGGGGGTGCAGGTAGATGTCCTAGATCTATAACTCTAGAACATTTCTTTAAGAAAGTCCTGCCTGTTATTGCTGCTGATCTGATCCAAATAGTAACTCATCGCTCTCATCAGGCGTTTTCCCCCAGGCTTTGAAAACAGCAGTAATCAAACCACTTATAAAAAAGAACAGTCTGGACAAATCACTAATGCAGAATTACAGGCCGACCTCTGACCTCTGATTCATCAGCAAAGTTATTGAAAAAGCTGTTTAAACAATTAAATAGTTTCCTAACAATAACCAACCGCTTTGACTCCTTCCAGTCTGGTTTCCATGGTTACCACAGCACAGAGACTGGCCTAGTCAAAGTGTTCAATGACATCCATATAAATACAGACTGTGGCAGAACCACAGTGCTGGTTCTGTTGGATCTCAGTGTTGACCATGACATATTACTGAACCGACTGGAGAGTTGGGTCGGACTCTCCGGTCCAGTGCTTAACTGGTTTGAATCTTACATAAAGAACAGGGATTTCTTTGTTTCAATTGGAAACTTCTCATCAAAGAGGTCAAAGGTCACATGTGGGGTACCCCAAGGTTCAATCCTAGGACCCCTTTTATTCAATATTTATATGCTCCCACTAGCTCAGGTTATAACAGGAAATAATATTAGCTACCATAACTATGCAGATGACACACAGCTCTACATTATGATGTCACCAGGTGACCTTTGAGAAATATTCTCATTGAATACTTTGTTCTGTACAAAGTTGAATGTGCTGACAACAAAATCACACAAAAATCCTCAATGGAAATCAAATTTATTAACCAATGGAGGCCTGGATTTGGAGCCACACACAAAATTAAAGTGAAATAACACTACACGCTGATCCAACTTTAATGTAATGTCCTTAAAACAAGTCAAAATGAGGCTCAGTATTGTGTGTGGCCTCCACGTGCCTGTATGACCTCCCTACAACGCCTGGGCATGCTCCTGATGAGGTGGCGGATGGTCTCCTGAGGGATCTCCTCCCAGACCTGGACTAAAGCATCCGCCAACTCCTGGACAGTCTGTGGTGCAACGTGACGTTGGTGGATGGAGCGAGACATGATGTCCCAGATGTGCTCAATCGGATTCAGGTCTGGGGAACGGGCTGGCCAGTCCATAGCTTCAATGCCTTCATCTTGCAGGAACTGCTGACACACTCCAGCCACATGAGGTCTAGCATTGTCCTGCATTAGGAGGAACCCAGGGCCAACCGCACCAGCATATGGTCTCACAAGGGGTCTGAGGATCTCATCTCGGTACCTAATGGCAGTCAGGCTACCTCTGGTGAGCACATGGAGGGCTGTGCGGCCCTCCAAAGAAATGCCACCCCACACCATTACTGACCCACTGCCAAACTGACCCACCTGCACGGTGTTGGGCTGTGAGCACAACCCCCATCTGTGGACGTCGGGCCCTCATACCATCCTTATGGAGTCGGTTTCTAACCGTTTGTGCAGACACATGCACATTTGTGGCCTGCTGGAGGTCATTTTGCAGGGCTCTGGCAGTGCTCCTCCTGTTCCTTCTTGCACAAAGGCGGAGGTAGCGGTCCTGCTGCTGGGTTGTTGCCCTCCTACGGCCTCCTCCACCTCTCCTGGTGTACTGGCCTGTCTCCTGGTAGCGCCTCCAGCCTCTGGACACTACGCTGACAGACACAACAAACCTTCTTACCACAGCTCGCATTGATGTGCCATCCTGGATGAGCTGCACTACCTGAGCCACTTGTGTGGGTTGTGGAGTCCGTCTCATGCTACCACGAGTGTGAAAGCACCACCAACATTCAAAACTGACCAAAACATCAGCCAGACAGCATAGGTACTGAGAAGTGGTCTGTGGTCCCAACTGCAGAACCACTCCTTTATTGAGTGTGTCTTGCTAGTTGCCAATAATTCCCACCTGTTGTCTATTCCATTTGCACAACAGCAGGTGCAATTGATTGTCAATCAGTGTTGCTTCCTAAGTGGACAGTTTGATTTCACAGAAGTTTGATTTACTTGGAGTTATATTGTGTTGTTTAAGTGTTCCCTTTATTTTTTTGAGCAGTGTATATGGACCAATATTGAGCCACAACAGGTCTCGCAACTACGGTAAGCAGCCGCCGACTTCATTTCCCCATAGAAGAAGAAGCGCGCGGTGCATGTTGGGTTTTGTGTAAAGACCCCAAAATGGCTCCTATTAAGAGACACGCTTACGACGCAGAGTTTAAGCTCAAGGCGATCAGTCACACAGTACAACACGGGAACAGAGCAGCAGCCAGAGAATTTAACATGAACCAATCAATGGTTATAGCAGAAGTGGAAGAAGCAACAGCTGTCTATTCATTTTGGGAATGAAGGGAGTTTTCAGAACGCTGGTATGTAATCTATTAATAAAGTTTGACTGACCTATCTGACTGTTTTGTTGACATTCCCTTTAGCGCAGCTCCATCTAATGGATGCATGACGTAACTCCAGCCTCTACTGTAGCTACTGTATAATGTGGTGCACCTTATAGTGCGGAAAATATGGTAATTAAGTAGTGTGAAGGTACCTGTTGGAATAATTTTATATGTTTTAAGGTTTATTATGAATTTGTTTTACCTTTGTATTTACATTTTAATGCTGTTCTTTGAGTGTTTGAAAGTGTTTGCAGAAGAGGAAACTGTGGGAAGCGGCCTGCTGAGGAGTGAAGAGGACGACACCATGAACGAGACGTTCCAGCGGTGACGGCCTAGAGGAACTACAAACTGGCCTCTTATCTTATAAAATATGCTTTTGAAGATTGTATGAATGAGTTGTGTTCATGTGAGTGTGCAGCCGTTTTCTGCTCCCCCTCCCTTCAGGGCTGCACTCTGTCATGTAACTAGGGAGTTCCTAAATCTAATAAAAGCAGGTTAGACTCAGCTGAAGCTTCAGAGCAAAGGCAGAAATCTGTAACTGGGTTTCAGCTGTGCTCTCCCTGCAGGTAAAACTAAGTTCTGACTCTTTTCTCTTCTTTGTGTCTGTGTTCAGGTAATTTAGACCCAACAGTACCACTGTAAAATAAGTTGGTTTCCACTAAATTTGCAATCATCTTAATCAAGTAAAGTCAATTATTTGGTCCAAAAATTGCAAATTAGTTGGGCTGGCTCTATTAAATTACTTTGGATCCAATTATAGTAAATGAGTTGAATCAACCTTAAAAGTTAAGTTGAGCCAACACATTTGCTTTAAGTTGGAGTAACAAAATTACATAGTGCTGAAATATAGCAATGTAATCAGGTGGAAAGAGTCCTAAGAGTTATGTTTTTGAGTGTACATGTTGCTAATAGCTGCTTAATAGATGCTGTGTCTTTTGATACATACCTCTGTAAACTTGGCTGTCCGGCCATCAACCCCTCGCCAACATGCTTGCCGCAGGTGATGAGTATCAGGTGTGTTAGAGTTCCCATCTTTAACGGTTCCCACATTTTCTGCTACCGTGGCAAAGCATGTGGTGCGAGGTTACCATCATGCAGGTTCCAGTGCATCCCTTAGATGTACCCAAAACCGCAGCTATCACGCCGTTTGGTCTTTTTGAGTTTTAATGGATGCCCTTCAGTCTTAAAGGCGCAGCGCAGACTTATGGATCCGGTCCTGCAGGGTATGCCGTTTTTGTTCATCTCTTTGGACGACATATCGGTGGCTAGTCCCTCTGCGGAAGAACACATGGTGCACCTTCGTCAGCTGTTTGTTAGACTTAGTGAACATGGCCTGATCATGAACTCAGCTGCCTGCTGTTGAGTTCCTGGGACACAAAGTGTCTTCTCAAGGGGCGATTCCCCTACCTGCAAAGGCTGAAGCAGTTTCCACTTTTCCCCGCCCTCCCTCAGTGAAGCCCCTGCAGGAGTTTTTGGGGATGGTAAACTTTTATAACCGTTCACCTCATGCACCAGTTGTATGAAGCACTTAGAGGCATAAAGGACACCAGCAGATAGAGTGGACCCCCGAGAGGATGCAGGCATTCGATGATGCCAAACAGGCCTTGGCTAATGCTGCGCTTTTGGCCCGTCCATCCCCAGAGGCTCCTGTGACTCTAACAACTGATGCCTCTGATTATGTAGCTGGGGCAGTTTGTGAGCAATGGGTGGATGGTGCCTGACAACCCATCGCTTTTTTTAGCAGGAAACTCCGGGATGCCGAAAAAATATATAGCACCTTTGATAGGAAACTGCTTGCCCTTTTTCTGGCAACACGCCATTTCCACTTCATGTTGGAGGGCAGAGACTTTGCTGCTTTTGTTGACCACAAGCCTCTCACTTTTTCTACGGCAAAGGTTTCTGAACCGTGGTCGGCTCGGCAACAACAGCATTTGTCTGCCATTTCAGAGTTCATCACTGACATTCAGCATGTGGCTGGCAAGAATAATCTGGTGGCTGACCGACTGTCCAGAGCAAAGGTTGTTTCTGTGCATTTAGGTGTGGACTACCTCGCCATGGCCACAGACCAACTGACCAACCAGGATGTTCTGGCCTTTAAAGAGGCTGAATCCAGTTTACATTTAGAGAAGGTCTCCTTTCATGAGTGTGGAGCATCCCTTCTTTCCGATGTCTCGACAGGCAAACCTCAACCTTTGGTCCCTACTAGTTGGCGTCGGCGGGTTTTTGATGCAGTTCATTCCCTTTCACACCTGGACGTTAAAGCTTCTGTTAAACTGCTAGGGGCAAAGTTTGTGTGGCCGGGACTCCGTAAAGATGTACGGACATGGGCGGCTTCCTGCTTGGCTTGCCAGCGTGCCAAGGTGCAACGGCACACTAAGGCTCCACTGGAGCACTTTCCTGTTTTGTAACATGTGCATGTGGACTTAGTGGGGCCGCTTCCACCTTCCAGAGGTTTCTCCTGACGATGATGGACAGAACTACTCGGTGGCCGGAGGCAGTTCCACTGTCAACCACTTCGGTTGATGTGGCTCGGGCATTTATCTCCTCCTGGTTGTACCGGTTTGGTGTGCCATTGGACTTGACCTCTGATAGATGTCACCAGTTCACTTCAGAGTTGTGGACTGCAGTGGCAGAGAGCCTTGGGGTTAAACGCCACCGTTCTGCTGCCTACCATCCGCAGACCAACGGTCAGTGTGACAGGTTCCACTGCACAATGAAGGCAGCATTACGGGCCTCGTTGGTGGATAATAGCTGGACAGATTGCCTGCCTTGGGTTCTGTTGGGCCTGCGTTTGGCTCCAAAAGAGGACCTGCTGTTTTCTTCAGCTGCGTTGGTCCTGGGCCAGCCTTTGAGTTTACCAGGGGAATTTCTTCCGGGTCCAGCGGGTTCGGTTGATTCCCAGGGCAGTAGAACATTTCTAAATGGGGAATCTACTGTAGATCTTTTGCCCCGTTGGCAGCACATCACTGCCTTACACAAGTGTTTGTGCCAAAGGACCTAATGTCTGCCGAGTATGTATTTATCCGCCATGACTTCATTCTCCTTACGATGGTCCATTCCATGTTTTGGAGACGGGACCTAAGGATGTTTTGGTGGAGTAAGGGGGTAATGAGGAGGGTATATTTATAGGAAAATACTAATACGGGAGTAAGGAGGAAGAGGGCTGTAAGAAACCGTAGTTTCCCTTATGAACACACATCCATCCTGTGATGGAACTGGACCCGGTTCATCATTATGATGGGACAGAGAGAAACTCTCTTCCCTGAGTTCAGGTCCAGAACCTGCTTTCTGATCCAGACCCGCTCACCATCCACCGGCTTCCTGAGCTACACGGTGCACATTAATGTGGATTCAATCACCGGGTTTATACAGCAGGACTAAATATAGCAGACAAGTGAAATATAAGAGGCATCACCTACACAACCCAGGGTTGCTAACACGACGTTAGCTAGTCAGTTGTCTCATAGTAAAAGGAAAGTACCGCTCACCTCTTTATGCAACTTCAAATGCCCAACAGTTGGAAGTTGTTGTTTCTGGTCTTGCAGGTTTTTCATGTTTCACTCTGTTTTTAGTTGGATATTTCATGATTGATGGACCCAAAAGAAATGACTCACAGGAGAATATCTGCTCTGCTTTCAGTTTTCTGTCTCTCGTTTTTTTCCCCGTTGTTATTTTTAAATCCTGTTCATTTGATTTTTTGTGCTGCAGCTATGAACACAAACATACGGAGTGTGAAGAACAGAAGGACGGTTATACTGTTAATACAGAATGAGTCAAATGAATTAATGGGGCCACTTTATAAATTATGTGTTTTAAATGTTAAAACTTTGAGTAAAATATCAAGTCTTTTTAAGTAAAGAGCTTCAAGTCAAGTCCCAAGTCAATAGTGTGAAAGTTAAAGTCAAGTCCAAGTCTCAACCCTTGATTTTAATGACTCGAGTCCAAGTCATGTGACTCGAGTCCCCACCTCTGGTTGGAAATATTAGTGTAATTATGATAGTTTTAATCATGATTCACTTCAACATATGTTTAAATATTAGATTGTTTTGAGTCGACATTTTAGGAAAACTAATCAGAAAATATTGAGTGTAAAAAATGTTTTGGTATTAAAATCTGTTCATGTCTGTTTTATCAGAGTTTGAAGATTTTATATGAAACGTTTTAATTTTATAATCTACTGTTTGATGCCCTGGGTCAGAGGTCAGAGGTCAGCAGAGCTCTGTGGTTCAGGAACCAGTTTGAAATGAGAAACACAGATGCTGATAAACTTTGGTCTCGTTTTCTTCAGTAAAATGTTTGTGTATGAAATAAAAACATCGATAGTTGGTAAAGATCAGCAGGGTTAACCAGCCATGGATCCATCTGGGCCTCAGTAAAACCTGCCTGGTCTCTGGCTGATAACAGCAACATTACAGCTGGTTGAGTCTAAACTATGTTGGACCATCAGACAGTAGAAACACCTGGAGATAAAAGTAATGGAGCTAAACCAGCCAATCAGATCACTGGATCTGTCTGAACGCCACTCAGTGTCTCTGAAGGCGACTTTGTGTTTCAGTATTTTTCTAAGGTAATTAATGATTCCTTTCTGGCTTTGGATTCTGGTGATCATGATAAAATGTTGATGTGATTTTATGAATTTGACTGAATAAATTCTGATTATGAAGTTGAACAGTTTCTGTTGTCTTTATGGTTTCATTTTACACATTAACGGACCTGAGAGACCAGAGAACAAGAGCAACAGGCAGAAAATGTCTAGTTTTCAACAGTATCTAGTCGAACTCGATGTGAACTCGTTCAGTCTGAGTCCCGTTGTCACAGCGGCAGACTCGGTGTTGCTAGGTAACCGGCTCAGAGGAAACGGCATTCACATGGACCTTACCAGAGGGGCTGCATTTCATTGGCTGATGCCCATTCTACCTGGCCGTCTCACAAACACACTTAGCTTCCCGTTAGCTAAGTACAGCATAAAGGCAGAACTGATACAACTTCTACACCTTGAAGCCTGTTTGCTACACAGTCTTACGTTAGCTAAACTGATCAATATGCAATGTGTCTGTATCTGACATTCACTAAACATTTTATTTTAGCAGAAAAGGCTTTGGACTAAACTGTTACTCGTGTTAGCCACGTTAGCACCAAGTACAGCTAGTCGATCAACCATCGCTGTGTTCAGGGAAGCGCTGATTAATAATCGAGAAATAAATATCAAGCCTGGAAACTTGATATCGTAACGGACTGAATGTTATGTTTTTAACGTAATCTTTGCTCGTCTTGCGGGGCGCAGGCGGTTGCCACGGTAACAGGTGTGCTTAAACTACAAAGAGAGAGAGAGTAAAAAGGTAGGAGTTGTGATGATTGAATGAATTATACTTATGCCCACTAGGTGGTGATCATGAGTTCATGTGAATGCATAAATGTAAAGAATAGAACAACAGAGTGAGAGAGTCTTGGGTGACACACCTGTAAGAAACCTGTGTGAGCAGACGCATGAAAAGAGACTTTAATAAAAGTGTCTGAGCAATATAAGACGGCTGGTCATTATCAAACACGAATATAACATGGTGTCAGGAGTGAACTGAAAGGCCGACCATGGAGCTGAAACCACCGGAGAGCTTGAAGCTGACGGGAAACGTGGATGAGCATTGGCGTGCCTTCAAACAACGTTTTCAACTATATGTCGCCGCAATGGGTTTGGAGTCAAAGCCGGAGCCAAGAAAGGTAGCGATGTTGCTGACCATAGCGGGAGCGCAGGCTTTGGAAGTCTACAACACATTTGTGTTTGATGAACCAGACGACAAAGGAAAGTTGGATATTGTGCTAAGTAAATTTGATGATCATTGTTCACCTAAGAAGAATGAATGCTATGAGAGATACGTGTTTAGATCCCGAATGCAGACTCAGCATGAACCATTCGATAACTTTCTGACAGATCTGAAAGTACAAGCTCAGTCATGCAATTTTGGCCTGCTGAAGGACTCGATGATTAGAGATCAGATCGTCTTTGGTGTACGTGATGGGAAGCTCAGAGAAAGACTGCTGAGGGAAGTGGAACTGACCCTGGAAACAGCTGTGAAGATGTGTCGGGCGAGCGAACTGTCTCTGCAGCAAGTGAGGACATTTTCTGAACTTTCAACAGGAACTACTTCACAGTTTAGTGACGGAGCAGCGGCGGTAGGAGTGGTGTCCTTCCAGAAAAAACGCAATGCACTGAGGAGGCAGCTGCCGGAGGGAGCCGTTATCAACTGTAAGCGCTGTGGATCACGGCATAAAGTGAGACAATGTCCTGCTTATGGTAAGCAGTGTTTAAATTGCCATGGAAAGAATCATTTTGCAAAGCAATGCTTTATGAAGAGGAAAGAAGAAAGGAAGAGGAATCGTGTAAACTTAGTAGAGGAAACTGACCTAAGTGACACATTCTTTATTGGTGTTGTGAATTGTGAAAATGAGTTAGAAAAAGTGCAGTGTGTTGACAGAGATGATAAATGGACAATTCCTTTGTTAATAAATGGAACCACAGTTAAGTTCAGATTGGACACAGGTGCTAAGGCGAATCTCATTAGCATGTCTGATATAAAAGAAATGCAAGTAAAACCTCATATAAAAGAAATAAAGTCGGGTCTAAGAGACTATAATGGACAATCAATTGAGTGCATTGGCACATGTCAGCTGAATGTGACAGTTAAAGGAACAAAACATCTTGTGTTCTTCTCAGTTGTAAAAGAAGATCGTGAGTCACTTTTAGGTGATAAATCATGTGAGGAACTTGGACTGGTGAAAAGAGTGTATCACATAAACTCTGAATTGAATGAATCTAATAACCCTGTTGATGCAATGCTTCAGGATTATGAGGATGTTTTTCAAGGATTAGGTGCTGTACCCTGCACATACAAGATTCAGCTGAGAGAGGGCGCTCAACCTGTTGTGCATGCTACACGTCGCATTCCAGCACCACTGCGAGAGGGGTTGAAAAATGAGTTGGACAGAATGACCAGGTTGGGAGTCATTCAGAAAGTGGAAGAGCCCACCAATTGGGTTAATTCCATAGTGATTACCAAGAAGAAGAATGGAGAATTGAGAATATGCATGGATCCAAAGGATCTAAATGAGAACATCAGGAGAGAACATTATCAAATACCCACTCGAGAGGAAATAATCAGTGAGATGGCTGGAGCAAGATATTTCACCAAGTTGGATGCAGCACAAGGGTTCTGGCAAGTAAAGCTGGATGAAAGCAGTACCAAGTATTGTACCTTTAACACACCTTTTGGAAGGTACTGTTTTCTAAGACTTCCTTTTGGAATAAAATCAGCACCAGAAATATTCCACAGAGTGATGGAGCGGATCATAGAAGGCTTGGAAGGAGTGAGAGTCTACATTGATGACATCATTATCTGGGGATCAACAGCTCAAGAACACAATGACAGATTGAGACGCGTCATGGAGCGCATACAGAAAAATGGACTGAAGCTCAATAAAAATAAATGTGAGTTTGGCGTCAAAGAAATTATGTTTCTCGGAGACAAACTATCTGCCCAAGGTGTTCAACCAGATGAAGATAAAATAAAGGCTATCTTGAAAATGCCACCGCCTGTCGACAAAACAGGTGTCCTACGCATCATGGGGATGATTAATTTTATAGGAAAATTCATTCCCAATTTGAGTGCAAAGATGACAAACATTCGCAGACTCTTGTACAAGCTGAGTCAATTCCATTGGACAGAAGTTCATGAACAAGAGTGGAAGGAATTAAAAAAATATCTGACTACGGAACCGGTGCTCATCTTCTACGATCCAACTAAAAAAATAAAACTGTCTACAGATGCCTCAAAAGATGGGCTTGGAGCAGTTCTTCTTCAGGCTGAGAATGAACAATGGAAGCCAGTGGCTTATGCGTCCAGAGCCATGACCAAAGCTGAATGCAGATATGCTCAAATAGAAAAAGAATGCTTGGGGCTGGCTTATGGACTAGAACGGTTTCATAACTATGTGTATGGTCTGCCATCTTTTGTAGTTGAAACAGATCACCGACCCTTGGTTGCCATCATAAAAAAACATCTAAATGAGATGTCACCAAGGATTCAGAGACTTATGATGAAGATGCAGAGGTATGAATTTACATTGATCTACACTCCAGGGAAACATCTGATTCTTGCTGATGCTCTGTCTAGGGCCCCTACAGACATTAGTGTGAGTTCAACTGAAGAGGATATTCAGTGTCATGTGAATTTGGTGTCCACTGTGTTGCCTGTGTCAGATGGAAAGCTACAGCAAATAGTTGAGGCAACAGCTAAAGACACAGAGTTGCAGTTAGTCATACAGAATATGGATGAAGGATGGCCAATAGGCTCATGTTCACAGTTTTTCAATGTTAAAGCTGATTTAAGTGTTGTGAATGGACTATTACTGAAAAACAACAGGATTGTAATTCCACAAGAGTTACGACAGGACATTCTACAGCGGATTCATGAGGGTCATCTAGGCATTGAAAAATGTAAAAGAAGAGCTAGGGATTCAGTTTTCTGGCCTGGACTAAATAAGGACATTGAGGTGCTAATAAGCAAATGTGAAACATGTCAGACATTTAGAAACAAACAGAGCAAAGAACCTATGATAATAACTGACATTCCTACATCACCATGGCTGAAAGTGGGAATGGATTTGTTTCATTTTAAGGGTAAAGACTATTTAGTGATCGTTGATTACTATTCAAATTATCCAGAGATGGCTCTATTAGCTAATATGTCATCAAATTGTGTCATAACACATGCTAAATCAATCTTTGCAAGGCATGGCATTCCACATATTGTGGTGAGTGACAATGGACCATGTTTTAGTAGCAGAGAATGGCAAAAGTTTACAGAACAGTATGATTTTAAGCATGTAACATCAAGTCCACATTATGCACAGTCGAATGGAAAAGCGGAGAAAGGTGTTCATATTCTTAAGCAACTTCTGAAGAAAGCTGCAGATAGTAACTCTGATCCGTATTTAGCTTTATTAAGCTACAGATCATCGCCGTTGCAATGTGGGTTTTCACCTGCTGAACTTTTGATGAATAGGAAGATTCGTACAACTCTGCCAAGTTGTGACAGTAATGAACAAGGTGCAAAGAAGTCGTCAAAGTTGGAGTACAGGTTACGAAAGCAGAAAGTAAAACAAAAGTCATATTATGACAGATCAGCTAAGATTCTACCCACATTGTCATACAAGGACCCAGTAAGGATTCAGGATGATGAGGGATGGAATACTAAGGCAACTATTCTGCAGGAAGTAGCTCCACGTTCATTTGAAGTGAAAACTGAAGATGGACAAGTTTTGAGACGAAATCGTCGCAGTTTGTTGAAAATTCCATTAGAGCCTGTTGATGAGTCGAATGAAGAATCTAAGGACTCAGATTATTCCTATAACTGAAACACATTGCAACATGGACAGTATTAGGGATGATCCACCTGTGTTAAGAGGATCTACCAGAGTGGTGAAAAAACCTGATAGACTGAACTTGTAAAAAAAAAAAAAGGGGAAAAGTTGAAATGTCTGTATTTTGTAATTCAGTGTTTTATCTGTCTCCTACAATGTATGTTATTCTTTGAACTTTCTTTTGCAACATTCTTACTTTAAAGAAAGGAGGATGTGATGATTGAATGAATTATACTTATGCCCACTAGGTGGCAATCATGAGTTCATGTGAATGCATAAATGTAAAGAATAGAACAACAGAGTGAGAGAGTCTTGGGTGACACACCTGTAAGAAACCTGTGTGAGCAGACGCATGAAAAGAGACTTTAATAAAAGTGTCTGAGCAATATAAGACGGCTGGTCATTATCAAACACGAATATAACAGGAGTGGTTTTGAGTTGATCACCTGTTCGGGTTATTTTATCTTTGTTTCCCTTTGCTGTGGCTCATTACAGCCGCTGTAGTTTCTAAACGTTGGACTAATTACCTCGTTAGTTTGTGAGTTTACGTCATTCACAACAAACATCAAATATATTTCATAAAACTTTAACAAACAAATGGTTCCTACTGTGGTAATTATGTAAAATTAAATTAATTATATCCCAACTTCAGAAGATTTGCCTTTACCTTTACAGAGCTCTTTGGTTCCTCCTATCAGTCTGTAGTTTCTCATATTGAGGTCAAAGTTCAGATCTACCATAACTGACTGATACCTGCTGGCCTCAGGTTTGCAACCAGCTTGTGACTGAGAAACCAGTAACCTCCTCCCAGATGATGACATGAACATGTTAGTTCCTCTGTCCATGTAGCAGCTGATATATTGTGAAAATCTCCTAGAAATGATTCACTAATCAGTCATGTTTACATAGGAACAACCAGGCTTTGTTTGTGAGACTTGCGGTCACGTGGGTCGGTTGTGGGCGGAGCTTGGTAAGGTCATAGACCTGTTAGCGTGTGACACGGAGCTGGACAGGTGGAGAACCAGCACACCTAGCTGCCAGGACGACCAGCAGGTCTCTCCATCCCGCTCTGACAGCTGCTGTGCTGAAGGAGGCGCTATTAGCTATTAGCACTAACCCTAGCTCCTCCAGCTAGCTAGCCTCCATGAGGATTGTGGGAAATTAAGTCTTTAGTCAGGAGTAACAAAGCCAATCAGCTGGATTATTTTACCCCAACTGAGCACGCTCAGAACACCCAAGTATGATGCTGCCTTTGATCTGACACCTGGACACGCCTACCCGACCTAAGCCCCGCCCCCTGCTCCTCACCTCACACCTGATGCTGCCGCTACCGTCCTCCAGCCTCCACTCTCCACCCCGCCCCGCTCTCAGCCAGCCAATCAGCAGCAGGTTGACCCTGGGCAGCAACCTCTGACCCGGCAAGCTGAGCTCCGCCTCCCTGGCCCAGGCTCGATGCTGATTGGTGCTCCAGGACAGGATGCTGACGCAGGCCAGGTGTTGCTGGGCGATCAGCTCTGAGACGCACAGAGGCCTGGAGAGAGAGAGGCACCTGTCAGGGGGCGGGGCTTAACCATCACCTGTAGGTCTATATAGATCAGGTCCTGATGGTTCTGGAGGTTTTACTGGTTCTGGTTCTGGACCCACCTGTAGCTGACGAGTCGGCTGCTCCTCTCCTGGATCTTCTCCACGACACACACACTCAGCTCACACACACCTGCAGCAACACACACTGTTACCATGGAAACGGACTCCTACACCAGGTATCTCTGCTCTACCTGGCAGAACCCGAGTGAAGTTGGACCCGCCTTCTTCAACTCAGACAAAGCTGGAGTTAAAACATTTGAGCTGCTTTGGCTTTGAAGATATTAATGAAAGGTTAAAGGTCAAAAAGTCAACGGCCTCCCGCCCCTCTTTAAGACAAAATGACCTTTAACCTTTCATTCATATCTTCAAAGCCAAAGCAGCTCAAATGTTTAACACCATCTTTGTCTGATTTGAAGAAGGCGGGTCAGACTTCTCTCTGTTCTCCAGAACCAGAACCAGGTTCTGGTTCCACCATGGAGGACAGGAGAGACACCTGGACCTGATGGTCAGGAACCGGGTCAACCAGAACCACTGACCTGCAGCTGATTGGCTGGCAGCAGAGGAGTGGGCGGGGCCTCCAGGTGTTCTCAGGTGTTTATGGATGAAGGTGAAAAGGTTCTGCAGCCAAACGGACTCCTGCAGAGAAAACAGAACCAGAACCACTGAGAGACAGAACCAACCAGGTCCAGACCGGTTCTGTTCCGGTGATCAGGTGTTGTGGACCGGCTGGTTCTGATCCGACAGGTGGAGCCAGGGCCGGTCCAGACCGGTTCTGTGGACCAGCCAGATGGTTCTGCTGCTGACTGCACTGAGCAGAACCGGGTTTTCTCTGTTATTGGCACCAGAACCTCAGCTGGACAGAATCATCGGGTTCTGGTCCAGTTAGTGACCCAGATGGAGGTCAGTGGTTCTGGATCCGTTTATTTCAGACCCAAACCCCGATGGTTTACCTTCAGAACCAAGGAGCAGAAAGGTTCTGGTCTGGTTCTGTCCCTTTGGACCATTTCCCGATCAGATGAGGTTCTGACTGATTGAACACAGGTAGAACTTTGGATCCGAACAGAACCAGCCTGCTGTCAGTCTGAGGAACCAGAGGGTCCAGTTGGTTCTGATCGGAACCGGTCCTCAGCAGCAGAACTCGTCTCTTTATTGTTATAAACACATCATCATCTGATCAGAACCGGTTCTGGTTCTGTCTGTCTTTAACTGAATCCTGGACCTCTGACGTCATCCCGTCCAGAACTTCACTGGGTCACTGACAGAACCGGTGTTGTGGATTAACTGGTGGCTTTTTAGGACCCCTTTACTGAACCAGGAAGTAAACAATGAGATGAGCTTAAAAAATTACAAATTTTTGCAAAAATACAATCAGAATCCATAAGACACCCATTAAGATCTCGGGAATAACTAATTAGAAAAACTTTTATTGGTCTAACATGGTATGTTGCCCCCCCACCTATTTTTAAATTAATCTGCAAAATCACCAAAACATGAAAACTACACAGAACTGGTCCTGATTTCTGTGTTGCTTCAGAGGATGCAATTCGTCAAAGGAAAATCTCAAGATGCCATAAGCAAATCTCAAAGCAAAGATTAATCCCTGAAAGCCACATAAGTGTTGAAGAGCCGTGGGATTAAAATAAAATGTTTAAAAAGATTGACTGGCTATGTTGTGTTTCACATCTCCCTCATATTGTAGATATTTCAATTAGATATCCACAGTAACTATAGTGAAATCTTTTTAAAAACTGTTTTTGTAACATGTTATAGTTTATTTCCTAGTTCACTTACAGAAGACATGGCAGATCTATGTGGCAATGTCATTTCTTCTTTATTGTTGATATTTTTCTCGTAATTTAATTAAACATCTTTATTCTTTTCATCAAGTGACTAATACTCAACTATAAGAGAGAAAAAACTATTGTCTTTTATACTTTTACATGAGAAACAGGTTCAAATCTTCACTCAAACTGAGATTCTGAAAGTGTCACCAGTTAATCCAGGTTTGCCTCTTGAAGCGCAGAGTGTCTGATCGATCAGGATCAATAACAGGTGATTATTGGACTTTTGTTGGCCGATATAGTTTAGTGGATAAAGCAGTTCTCGTAACTCAGCGACCAGTGGTACCAGTTCAATTAGAGATTTAGTCTGATTTACTTTTTGGACCAGTTTATTTCATTGTCTAAAATAATAATATCCACTTGCTGCCAACGTTTTGAAGGTAACATTGTTTAACAGGTTTGCCTGGCAAACTTTTAACTGTAAGGATTTTGTGAAATTACTAAATTACTCAGCTTTGCGTCTGCAGCCCAGTTAAGGTGCAAACAAAATAATGTGGCTTCCATTAAATGAGCAAAGAATTAGTTTGCATGATATCAGAACTGTTTACATTTATTGACATGTTTGCAGAACATATCAGTCAATATAAGACCGAGAAAATATAAAATAATCGTCAGTTCTCTAAATGATGAGTGATGGTAGAAAATCTTAGTTTAGCTCAGTCTCCTCTTGAAGTCTGGTATATTTTGGTGATATTTCAATATATTCTTCAATATTCCTTCATATACAAAGAATTATTATTGTTTTGAAGAGATCATAGAGAAAGAGACATTTTCTAATCCGTTTATTTACGTTTGTTGCGTTTTGATCAGGAAACGACACAGCCACCTAATTTTTACAAACATCCGCGTTGAGGACCCCGTCTGACTGTCACTAGTTAATCTTAATGCGGCTCGTTTTGTTTTTAAGTTTATTTCTCCTGGTCTCCAGCCTGCAAACTGGTTCCCAGTAGAGAACACAGACTAATACTGTAGATATGGATCATAATCTGTTGGTATCTGACAGTATAATGTAGGAACGTTTATTATTATAATGTTGGCGCGTCAATTTGGATATAACCACCAACTACAACATTGGCTGTTAACTTTATATCATTTAGATGAGATTTTATTACAGTATAACTTGTCAACATTACTTAATATTCCTCTCTATTTGGACACATAAACACCACAAGCAACACCATCAGGTATGTGATTTAAATTTTATTAAATATGATGACACCAGCCTCATTGTTTAGCGACACTTACTGTAGGTAGTGTTGCTAAGAAAAGAAAGTTCAGAAACAGTGAGGCTGCTTTGCAGGATCTGATCCAGAAACACTCACTAGGCTACAAGTGTTAATAAATCACATTACAGGAACTTCAGAGTCAATTCCAATGTTTTTCTGATCAGAGCTGGTTACAAAAAGCAGAAACTATTCACTTATATTATATTGTGTCTATTCATGAGATGAAATTAATTTATTCTGGTGAACATGAATGATATCAGGCCCGGCCCAAGGCATAAGTGAATTAAGCATTCACTTAGGGGGCCCCTGGCCCACTAGGGGGCCCCCTAAGTGGAGCCCCCTAGTGTTCATTTTTTTTGAATGATATGATTCTATTACACACAACTACATTATAAAGTTCAGATTTTTCTTTTCACAATGATAATATACCATATATCTGTGTGTATGTATGTGTTATCATGTAGAAATCGCTCTACACACGCAGAAAGGAAAAATAGAAATTATATATATATATATATATATATATGGGTTATATATAACCCATATATACACTGCTCAAAAAAATAAAGGGAACACTTAAACAACACAATATAACTCCAAGTAAATCAAACTTCTGTGAAATCAAACTGTCCACTTAGGAAGCAACACTGATTGACAATCAATTGCACCTGCTGTTGTGCAAATGGAATAGACAACAGGTGGAAATTATTGGCAATTAGCAAGACACACTCAATAAAGGAGTGGTTCTGCAGTTGGGACCACAGACCACTTCTCAGTACCTATGCTGTCTGGCTGATGTTTTGGTCAGTTTTGAATGTTGGTGGTGCTTTCACACTCGTGGTAGCATGAGACGGACTCCACAACCCACACAAGTGGCTCAGGTAGTGCAGCTCATCCAGGATGGCACATCAATGCGAGCTGTGGCAAGAAGGTTTGCTGTGTCTGTCAGCGTAGTGTCCAGAGGCTGGAGGCGCTACCAGGAGACAGGCTAGTACACCAGGAGACGTGGAGGAAGCCGTAGGAGGGCAACAACCCAGCAGCAGGACCGCTACCTCGGCCTTTGTGCAAGAAGGAACAGGAGGAGCACTGCCAGAGCCCTGCAAAATGACCTCCAGCAGGCCACAAATGTGCATGTGTCTGCACAAACGGTTAGAAACCGACTCCATGAGGATGGTATGAGGGCCCGACGTCCACAGATGGGGGTTGTGCTCACAGCCCAACACCGTGCAGGACGCTTGGCATTTGCCAGAGAACACCAGGATTGGCAAATTCGCCACTGGCGCCTTGTGCTCTTCACAGATGAAAGCAGGTTCACAGTGAGCATATGTGACAGACGTGACAGAGTCTGGAGACGCCGTGGAGAGCGGTCTGCTGCCTGCAACATCCTTCAGCATGACCGGTTTGGCAGTGGGTCAGTAATGGTGTGGGGTGGCATTTCTTTGGAGGGCCGCACAGCCCTCCATGTGCTCACCAGAGGTAGCCTGACTGCCATTAGGTACCGAGATGAGATCCTCAGACCCCTTGTGAGACCATATGCTGGTGCGGTTGGCCCTGGGTTCCTCCTAATGCAGGACAATGCTAGACCTCATGTGGCTGGAGTGTGTCAGCAGTTCCTGCATGATGAAGGCATTGAAGCTTTTGACTTGTTTTAAGGACATTACATTAAAGTTGGATCAGCGTGTAGTGTTATTTCATTTTAATTTTGTGTGTGGCTCCAAATCCAGGCCTCCATTGGTTAATAAATTTGATTTCCATTGATGATTTTTGTGTGATTTTGTTGTCAGCACATTCCACTTTGTACAGAACAAAGTATTCAATGAGAATATTTCTTTCATTCAGATCTAGGATGTGTTATTTGAGTGTTCCCTTTATTTTTTGAGCAGTGTATATATATATATATATATATATGGGTTACTAGCTATACTTGAGTTGGCAATATGTTGTGGGCTGTTGAGCTTGATAATTTACGTGACTAAAAGGAAACTTTTTACAGAAACTTATAAGTTACGTGAAATTCTGCAGGAGCTGTTTAAATACTTCAGCAGCACAGAATCAGCTCAGTGCCAGTTCACACTCCCAGGCTCAGCTGTGGATCAGGTAAGAGAAAGACTCACCAGACAGCATACAATTAATCTTTAGCTCTAGCAGTTACACTCCAGAGTCTGTAATGAAAGTATGTAAGGAATGTTTGTGCATATGTACGTATTTCATCTTAGGTCCATCTGCATCCTCTGTGTCTGTAACTACTGATGATCTACCTGGTAAGTTAACAGCAAAACATCTTCTATAGAAGATGAATTATAGAATTATCTTCTATAATTCATCTTTGTGCTCCAGAGCATTTTAAGATTAACAGTTATGTACAAAGCAAACATTTTCTGACCTTTTATGTTATTATTAATCATCATCTTTCTTTTCTCTCTTTCTCAGTAGTTTCCACATCAGAGTTCCCTTCACTCCACAGATCATCAGCTCCACCAACGAACCCTGAGTGAACATCTTTCCTCTCAGGTCTAGACAGGACTGGGCAGGTGATGAAAGGACCACTGCCTATTAAAGAGACATTTTCCTTCCCCAAAAGGTATGATGGGCGAAGCTTTCATTATCATTATGTCTACAGACAGTCGATGGGGAGAAAGTCAGATGGAGCTGGGTGACTTATTAAAGAGCTAAAGATCCAGTCTATTCAGAGAGTCTTTCCAGTTTGTCTTGTCCCTGTCTGTGAGGGTTTTGAGCATCTGAATCAGTGTCCAATTAAAGCGTTCGACTTGACCATTTCCCTGAGGGTGGTATGGAGAAGTCTTTGATCCTGCCATACTGCAATATTTGGAGAGCTGAGAGAAAAGCTGGTTTTCAAACTCGCCACCTTGGTCATGGTGGATCTGTGCTGGGAACCCAAATCTTAGTGCATAATCATTGAATATTTTGTCAGCTACTGTCTTTCCAGATTTTGATGTTGTAGGGTATGCCTGTGCGAATCGTGTGAAATGGTCCACAATCACTAATATGTATTCATAGCCACCTTTACACCTATCTAGATGGAGAAAGTCCACTGACACAAGTTCAAAGGGCTGTGTGGTGACTATGTTTACAAGGGGAGCCCTTGTCTCACGGCTAGGTCTTTTCTGTTTCAGACAGGTGCATTTCATTACATACTGTTCTATTTCACGCTGCATGTAGGGCCAAAAAAAACGATCCCTGATCAATGATACTGTCCTATCAGTGCCCTGATGGCCCATCTGATCATGTAGGTCATTTAGGACCCTTGCTTTGTGTTGTTCTGGAAGAACCAATTGCTTCCTGTGGGCAGTCTTTCTCCAAAGCACCCCAGATTCATCCAACTCCAATTTATCCCATTCCCTTACTAAACACCGACCCTGTGGCCCAAGCCTGTTTAGTTCATGTCATGGGGGTCTCACTCCAGACAATTTGGACTGCAACACCACCCCAATAAGTAAATAATCTTTTTGATCTTGTTGTATAGCTGCTGGGGCTAATGAAACAGAGTTCCCCTGAGTGTCTAGCATACTGCAAATAGAGGTAGGCATTGACCAGGAGGCATTTGCCTCAAACTGTGTCTCTACTGCCATTACCGTCGCTCCTACTCGACAAAATGGCGGCGCCCTGTATGGCTGCGGCTGCATGGGCTCTCAACAACTTGCGAGTATTTGAGCAAAATACGCCGAAAAAAACGCTACATCCACTCAGTAAGTTAGCATATGATCGCCAGCGTCTGCTGGAATTACGATCATCAAGTGATTTCGGACTCATAAAAACGACTACTCTGGAGTGTTTACGTGACCTCGGAGTGCTACGGAGGCAAGACCCAGCGGCCCGCAGCGCAGCGGACCCGCCTAGAAGCACTAGCCGGAGGAGGAGCAAGCGAAGGCGGTGCGACCGGCAGCGGAAGCGCGGCTGTCGAAGTGGACTAACAGCTAAGCTAAACGCTAACCCCCACAGATCGCCGCTTCCGTCCATCTTCCTCTCCAACGTCCGCTCTCTGGACAACAAAATAGACCATCTGCAACTAGAACTGTCTTCAACGAGAGAGTTGAGGAACTGCTGCGTTCTCATTCTGACGGAGACATGGCTCAACTCGTCCATACCGGACAACGTTGTTAGCCTGGAGGGGCTCGCTACATTCCGCGCAGACAGGAGCAGCGCTCTCAGCGGTAAAACCCGAGAAGGGGGGCTGTGTATTTACATCAACAACAACTGGTGTAAAAATGCCATGACTGTCGCCAGTTACTGCTCCCCGGACATCGAGCTTCTGACTGTTAACTGCAGACCATTCTACCTGCCCAGGGAGTTTACTGTTGTTAGCATCACTGCCGTTGTCGTGAAAACTGGTATGGGGTTGTGAGATCTCTCCAGGTACACGCAGAAAACGGAGCATAAAGGCCTGAGGGAAATAAGTAATCTATGAGTTGATTTAAGTATAATTATAAATGAATATATATCTGCACATGTAACCACTGAATGATTTTTAAACATGTATTCTTGTATTTTACTCTGTAAGGAGAATAACATGATGATTGTGTACGATGTGTTGGTGCAAATGTGTGTGTGCTCAACGTTATGATGAATGTGAAGGACAGGGAGATTGGACATAATGATGGTGGTAAACTAATTAGAATGAATTAACAGAAAACAGACATGCAATGATCTAAGCAGACGGATCCCAGGCTGTGTCATAATGGGCAAACTAAAGCAGAAGCAAAGTCTCAAGGGAAATGCAAGACAGCAGATGGCCTGCGAAGAGGGAAGTTCAAAGGAGGTTAGCGCTGTGAGTCATGCACGGACTGACGGTTGGGCAAGGGTGGGACTTTCCACCTCCTCGGCGAACACGCAAACAGTCACGTATGCCAGCTGTCTCTCCCATACACAACCATGGGCTGAGATAGTATAAAAGACGGCAGAAAGAAGAACAGCTTCGCTCTTGGTTCCCGGCAGCGAGTCGACAGGACGACGCAGAGGAAACACCAGCAGAGGACCGCGCCCTAGAGCCACGGGGAAACTGAGACTTCGCGCCGACAAGAAGGGACAAGAGCCATCATCCCCCAGCCCTGGCTCATGATTTTACGGCCGACTCTGCCTCAACCCAACGATCTCAAACCAATCGCAACGGACTTGGAGAACAGACAAAGATCCCAGGAGGGATGAAGAATTGGATGTTCGAAGGACAAGGACCAATTCTGCTTTGCTTCTATTCCAAAGAGGATTTTTCCATGCAAGGATAAAGATTCTGAACCAAGGAATTAAAGACTTCTGTTGCCAAGATCAACTACCATCTGGGTATGAGAAGAACTGCGCCCTAAAAGCCTCTCTTAGCTAATTAGTGACACAGGTCAGGGAAGGAAATTAGGATACTATGTTGGGTTATGTTGATTTTATTATTTTGATTTGGTATTGTAATCTTTAAAAGCTCGTCTTAAAACCCATCTATTTTATTTGGCTTTTAACTCTAGCGGGATCTAGTTTTAAATTGGATGTTTTTGTTTTTAAATTGTAAGTTTTTATTTTATGCTTTTTATTTTTATGTTGTGTGTTGATGTACAGCACTTTGTATCAGCCGTGGTTGTTTTAAAGTGCTTTATAAATAAAGTTGGTATGGTATGGTATCAATCTGTATGTCACTTACCCCTGCTGCAGCTTGCTTAATAAAAATATCTTTATAAAATTTTATAGAGGTTGGTGGACATTGAAATTAATTGAGTCATTGATTGTTTTAGTTTCTCCAATTAAAGTAAAACCAGTGTACATGATTCCAGTAATGTGGAGGCTTCGGACTTTCCTTTAGTGAGAGTAAAAATAACGATCCTGGGACTTGAATCTAAGTCACTAAATCTAATCTAGCCGTTTCCAAGTGCAGGTTATTTAAGAGAGAGGGCTACCGTTAACAGAAGTGGTTATTGGGACTACGCAGCTGTGAGGGCTACTCAGTTGACTGTTCCTTAACTGTAGAGGGTCGTAACTTCTGGATCGAAGGTAGTTAGAGCTAGACGAGTCTCTCTCACCACCAGTTTAAACAGATTATCTCTAATAGACGTTCTGTAGGGTAAGACCCAGGTCTTAGAGATATTCCGGACCTGTTAGACGGAGAACTGGTCAGTAGTCAGTTCAGAGGAGTTGTGAGGAGTGGGCGGGGCTGACTATTGAGTGATTAACTCTACACCGTGTATGTGCCCCCCAGTGCTAACACTAAAGAGGCTATGAGTGTTCTCTACCGGACCATCAGTGAGTTGCAATCCTCACACACAGAAGGCATTTTCATCATTGCTGGGGATTTTAACCAGGCCAACATGAAGACTGTTCTCCCTCACTTCAACCAGTATGTGGATTTTTCAACCAGGGGAGGAAATACTCTAGACTTGGCCTACACCAACATCAAAGAAGCTGTGGAGCGAGAAAAATTAACAAAGTCCAAACCTTGTTAAAGAGGAAGAACAAAACACAGCTTTATTTTACATCTGCACAGATGGAGAACTCAGAAGAGATCTAACTAGACAAAGGAATCACCTCTCTATATATACTGTATATTGTCCTTCTCCCACAGACACAGTGTCACCACCAACATTCCCAAGGAGCTAATCAGATTAATACACACACAGAGAAAAATGCAACCTTCAGTTAAAAATGGGTTTCAGACAGAATATTCTGTGCCTAATAATAATCGTTCCGCTGTCGGTCTGGTCTTGTCCCTCCTCAAGGTATGACAACTATTTACTTATCGCCTGTTGCTAAGCTTCTGACACACTGAGACAAACTGTGAAGGCTAAAAAGAGAAACAATGACTCTGTAAGACTGAGTGAGACATAATAAACTAATTTAACATTGTAATATTAATATTAAATAAACTTCTAATAAAAGTAAACACACTGTAAATAATTATTTTATTCCACAAAGCATTCAGAGCAGCCCCCCGCCCCCACCTCGGTTCTTCAGACCACCTATCTGTTATGCTAATTCCGGCATACAAGCCCCTGCTGATCAGAACAAAACCTACAGTGAGGCAGGTGAGAGTGTGGACTGAGGGGGCCATGGAGGCACTTCAGGACTGTTTTGAGTGCTCTGACTGGGAGATGTTCAAGGCAGCACCAAAGAGGAGGCACTCTGCCTTGACACAGCCGATGTGTTGAAGACTCTGAAAAGAGTCAACCCACGGAAGGCCCCAGGCCCCGACAACATACCTGGGCGGGTGTTCAGGGAATGCGCAGGTCAGCTGGCTGGTGTCCTAACAGACATTTTTAACACCTCACTGGACCAAGCCACAGTGCCAGCATGTCTCAAAACTGCCTCCATCATTCCGGTGCCGAAGAAACCTCAAGTCACCTCTTTCAACGATTACCGGCCTGTGGCACTGACTCCCATCATGATGAAGTGCTTTGAAAGGCTGGTAAAAGAACACATCGTCTCCAGACTCCCCTCCACATTCGACCCGTTCCAGTTTGCCTACCGCCGAAACCGCTCCACTGAGGACGCTATCTCCTCCGCCCTACACCTGAGCCTGGCTCACCTGGAGGAGAAGAACACTCATGTGCGGATGTTGTTCCTGGACTTCAGCTCAGCGTTCAACACAATCATCCCACAGCATCTGGCAGGAAAACTGGGACACCTGGGCTTCAGCACCCCCCTGCGCAACTGGCTGCTAGACTTCCTCACCGACAGACCTCAGTCAGTCCGGATCGGACAACACACCTCCGATGTCATCACCCTCAGCACAGGCTCCCCTCATGGCTGCGTCCTGAGCCCTCTGCTGTTCACTCTGATGACACACGACTGCGTCCCCAGGTTCGCCACCAACCACATCGTGAAGTTCGCGGACGACACAACGGTGGTGGGCCTCATCAGAGACGACAACGACCTGGACTACAGAGAGGAGGTGGAGCAGCTGGTGGACTGGTGCAGAGACAACAGCCTGATCCTGAACGTTGACAAGATGAAGGAGATGATCGTCGACTTCAGGAAGAACCGGCCCAGCCACGCTCCACTGCTCATCAACAGCTCGGCTGTGGAGGTGGTCAGCAGCACCAAATTCCTGGGGGTGCACATCACTAACGACCTGACCTGGACTGGGAACACCACGTCTCTGGCCAAGAGGGCACAGAAACGTTTGTATTTCCTGCGGAGGATGAGAAGAGCACACCTGCCCCCGCCCATCCTCAAGACGTTCTACAGAAGCACCATAGAGAGCATTCTGACCAGCTGCCTCTCTGTGTGGTGTGGAGGCTGCAGCGCCTCCGACTGGAAGAACGTGAGGAGAGTGGTGCGGACAGCAGAGAGGATCATCGGGGCCCCCCTTCCCTCCATTCAGGACATTTCATCCCAGCGCTGCGTGTCCCGAGGCCGAAACATCATCAGTGACCCCTCACACCCTCAGCATGGACTGTTCTCCCTGCTGCCCTCTGGAAAGAGGTTCTGCAGCATCCGGTGCAGGTCCACCAGGTTCTGAAACAGCTTTTTCCCACTTGCCATCAGACTGCTGAACTCTTAACTGGACTGCACTTAAAATCTGGTCTCCACTTTATACCTTGCACATGTACAGAGCTAAATAACTTCTATTTTACTGTCAGTCCTGCACTTTATATTTTATATTCATATTTTATACTGTATTTTATTTTATTCTGGAGTAACCTCACAACATTGGAAGCTCAAAACACTGTCCTGAGCCGTATGCAACGAAATTTCGTTCCGTATACACCCTGTGCATGCAAAATGACAATAAAGTCAGTCTAAGTCTAAGTCTAAGTCCATGCTGGTCACTGATGAACCCACAGGACCCTGGCAAAAAGTGGGAACTGACTTATGCCACCTGAATGGTAAAGACTATCTTGTGATAATAGATTATCACTCTAACTATCCAGAAATAGCCCAGCTTTCTAACACATCAGCTGCTGGAGTAATTACTCATATGAAAAGTGTTTTCTCCCGGCATGGGAATCCCTTATTTGTCATTAGTGACAATGGACCACAGTACAACTGCAGAGAATTCAGGAAGTTTTCACAGGACTATGGGTTTCAACACATCACCTCCAGTCCACTGCATCCACAAGGGAACGGGAAAGCTGAAAAGGGTGTCCAGATCATTAAGAGACTGTTAAAGAAGTCAAGTGACAGTGGATCTGACCCTTACCTTGCATTGCTGAGCTACCGCACTGCACCACTGGCATGCGGGTTCTCCCCAGCTGAGCTCCTCATGGGTCGCAAGCTGCATACAACGCTGCCACACCTATCACTAAAGACTAACACAAAACAGCTGACAGGAAAGCAAACAGCGCTCAAACAGAAACAAAAAGAGAACTATGATAAAACAGCCAGGAGGCTGAGGGCTCTGGCAGAAAATGATACAGTGAGAGTCGAGGATCGAGGCACGTGGGAGCGAAAGGCCACAGTCCTCAAGGAAGTGAGCCCAGGTCATACGAGATACAGACGGATGATGGACAAGTACTCAGGAGAAACCGGAGGAGTTTACTCAAGACTCAGGAACAAGACTCACAGAAACAGGGTCAGGACGAGAGCGATCTGGCCATCAGGCCAGAGAGACGACTGACCCACACGGTGTGGGTAAGGATGCTTTACCAAACAACACTAGTTCAACACATGTCTTAAGAAGGTCAACTAGGACACAAAGGCCACCAGAGAGACTGATTGAACAAGGTTAAGGAAGTGTGTCCTGTAAGTTGTCTTGTAAACTGTGAACTGTGGGCGTTTTATTTTGTATGGCACATTGCTGCCATCTGCTGGACGTTTTGGGAAACGGGAAATGCTTTACTTTTATGTTGCTTAGTGCGTTTGTTTGGCTAGCGGTGGAGCAGATGGACGGATGTGTCGCATTCTGTTCAGTTTCTTCGAGGCAATGCCTGTAAGTGACATCTTGTAGTTCAGAATGGGCGTTTGTGTTAACGTGTAAGGCCCAGTGAGTTGTCTATTGAATTTATGTTGGTTCTGAAGATAAATGTGAGCGAGTCGATTGTTTGCTACGTCATTGCTAGCAGGCCGTTAAGATATTTTAGGCCATTACGTAGCATTGTTTTGTACTTATGTAACTGTATCTGAAACATTTCTATTAGCTGCTTTGAGCTTATTCTGAGTTGTTTGTTTTCGCAGTTTCACTCCGTTCTACATAGAAAATAAAGAGGAGCTGACAAATCCTGACTCGTGTGAAAGGAGTTTGGCTGATGGTTAGTGTTGGTTCAAGACACCATAGCGAGACCATTACACAGTGGAAACAGTGTTAGACTGTTCAGGGTGGAGTTCTGATATTATGAAGCTCTGTTAACTCCTGAGGTCTGTATGGTGACTCTGCTGTTACTGGTGATGTTGTTACTGGTGACTCTGTTGTTACTGGTGACTCTGTTGTTACTGGTGACTCTGTTGTTACTGGTGATGTTGTTACTGGTGACTCTGTTGTTACTGGTGACTCTGTTGTTACTGGTGACTCTGTTGTTACTGGTGATGTTGTTACCGGTGACTCTGTTGTTACTGGTGATGTTGTTACCGGTGACTCTGCTGTTACTGGTGATGTTGTTACTGGTGACTCTGTTGTTACTGGTGACTCTGTTGTTACTGGTGACTCTGTTTTTACTGGTGATGTTGTTACCGGTGACTCTGCTGTTACTGGTGATGTTGTTACTGGTGACTCTGTTGTTACTGGTGACTCTGTTGTTACTGGTGACTCTGTTGTTACTGGTGATGTTGTTACTGGTGACTCTGTTGTTACTGGTGATGTTGTTACTGGTGACTCTGTTGTTACTGGTGATGTTGTTACCGGTGACTCTGCTGTTACTGGTGATGTTGTTACCGGTGACTCTGTTGTTACTGGTGACTCTGTTGTTACTGGTGACTCTGTTGTTACTGGTGATGTTGTTACCGGTGACTCTGCTGTTACTGGTGATGTTGTTACTGGTGACTCTGTTGTTACTGGTGACTCTGTTGTTACTGGTGACTCTGTTGTTACTGGTGACTCTGTTGTTACTGGTGATGTTGTTACCGGTGACTCTGTTGTTACTGGTGATGTTGTTACCGGTGACTCTGCTGTTACTGGTGATGTTGTTACTGGTGACTCTGTTGTTACTGGTGACTCTGTTGTTACTGGTGACTCTGTTGTTACTGGTGATGTTGTTACCGGTGACTCTGCTGTTACTGGTGACTCTGTTGTTACTGGTGACTCTGTTGTTACTGGTGACTCTGTTGTTACTGGTGACTCTGTTGTTACTGGTGATGTTGTTACTGGTGACTCTGTTGTTACTGGTGACTCTGTTGTTACTGGTGATGTTGTTACCGGTGACTCTGCTGTTACTGGTGATGTTGTTACTGGTGACTCTGTTGTTACTGGTGACTCTGTTGTTACCGGTGACTCTGTTGTTACTGGTGACTCTGTTGTTACTGGTGACTCTGTTGTTACTGGTGACTCTGTTAGTGAAAGCAGTTGACACGTTAAACAAGCTTGAAACGGGATGTAATGATATGCAGCACCAGTAGGTGGTGATGCAAGAAGAAGATTAAAGAAAAGGCGACACGAAGAAGCCAGAGACCGGAGCGGGTAAAAACCTGAGGGTATAATGACTGATGCTGTTAGTTAATAAACCAGATAACTTTAAAAGACTTGTCTTCCTTTATGTACTGCAGTACAAACATTACAGGCCGGCCCTGAATGTGATCGTTACTCATTGATCTGGTTCAGATCCAATGTGATGTTTTCGAGGCGAACTGAACGATACTCTGTAGAAACTTGTTTTGAAACATAATTTTCACATGTAACATTAAACATGTCTGCTACAAATGGGATTTATAGTAAAGTTTTGCAAACGGTTTTGTAACACAAGCAGCATTTTTCAACAGGCATCAACACAGCCACCTACAATTTAGAAACATCTGCGGTGCGCAAAGGTTTCGGCCATTTAATTTAGCCACCAGTTAATCTATAACACCGGAACAACTGAGCAGGTGGTACTGACCGCTTCACTGCTGGGTCCGAACCGGTCCAGGAACCCCTGCAGGGAGCCCATCCTCAGCCTCCAGGACCGAACCGAACCGGGCCGAAGCGTCCGAATCTCTGCAGAACTCTGGCTGTGGTTCTGAAAGTGGCGCTAAAACGTTCTTCTTCTGTTTCTCTGAGCTGTTTGAGTGAAACTCTTCTTCTTCTCCTTCTTCCTGCCTGTCATGGCGGCTGACGGTCCAGCTGCAGGTTCTGTTTCCGCCCCCTGCTGGACTGGAGGGGAACCGGTCTTGTGCGAAATTCCGTTCCCCTGTGAAAATCGCGCATTGCAGCCAGAGAGGATCTGATCATTTCCACTGCTCTCGGTAAAACAACTCATATAATCATGTTAAGGTTGTAACTTTCAGTTTAATCAGCTGTTGTTTAAAAAAGAAACAAGAACAAAATTGTAAAATAAATAAATTAACTAGATTTTCTTACTCTGTTTTGTGTTGTTATTTTAAACGCCAAGAGAATCGATCTTTCTCCTACTTTTGTCACTTAAGTCTGACAAATAAAAGTCACCAAACAGGTTTCCAACACAATGTGTGAATTTATAGTTTTTCATTGTTGATATAAGAGGATGGAAGCTGCTGAGGGACACAAAGATTAGACTTCCTGAATAGAAAGTGTAGGCTTTCTATAAAATCACCTTCTAATGTTAAATATGACAGATTACTGGATAAAAGAAATGTCTAGTTGCTAATTTTTAGTGGTTCAAACATATTATCACACATAAAAATCATGGAGAATTTGGAAACGGTTGCTCTTTATTTGCCAAAGCAATGAAAGGATTATTTCAGCTGCCTGAAATAATCTGTTCTCCCTCCATAGGAACAAATTAATTTACCAGCAAGTCTTTAACTGTGTTTATTCCTCTCAGCAACAACAAATCCTGTGGATATTTGATCATTATTTACCAAAGTTAAAGGAGGGGAACCAAATATTTCAGCTGCCTGAAATAATCTGTTCCTCGTCCATAACATGGAAATAAATTTATTTACCTGCAAGTCTTTAACTGAGTTTAATCTTCCCTTCATGAACAACAAACCCTGTGAATATGGTAATATTTGCTCTTTATTTGCCAAAGTTATGAGGAGGGAACCAAATATTTTAGTTGTCTTAAATAACCTTTTCTTTGTAGAGGGAACAGATTATTTCAGGCAGCTAAAATAGCAGATATTTATGGTTCCTCTCGTAACTTTGGCAAATAAAAAGCAAATGTTACCAAAATCACATGGTTTATTGTTGATGAGGAAGAGAGGAATAAACACAGTTAAAGACTTGCTAGTAAATTAATTTGCTCCTATGAAATGGAGGGAGAACGGATTATTTCAGGTGGCTAAAATATTTGGTTTCCCCTCATAACTTTGGCAAATAAAGAGCAAATATTACCATATTTACAGGTCGGGGGGATTTTATTCATACAGTGAAAGAAAATCATCTAGAGAGAATTAGAAGATATTAAATTTGCATAATCAATTTATAGTTTTCATGGCTTTTGGATTAGAAGACATAATTTGTACATATTTAATTCTTTAATCAAGATGCTGAACTTGCTTTTATGTATAAATAATTTAGCAAGAAATAAAATGAGGTTGACAACAAAAAAAGAATCAGTTCTTCTTGTCAGAAGCAGCAAAGCCAAGAATAAGAGTTTCATAACTGAGAAGAGTTTGAGGATAAATATGAAGAATAAGGTTCATGATTTGGTCCCAGAGTTTCCAGTTAAAGCTCCAAAACAAACGATTCTTGTCTTCAGCCTGAGAGGGACAGGAAGAGCAAAATGGATCAATATTTGTCTTGAATCTGTTTGGTTGGGCAGCATCTCAGTCACGTCTTTAACTTTGTTAGTAAAGAGTTTATGAGACAGAAACCAAACCGTCTCCAGGTGGGACCATCAGGAACCGGGTCCAGCAGAACAGGTTGAGAAATGATCAGCTGCTGGAAAAGGGAACAAATTTTCTGGTTTTTGGATTTAGACACCACACAAATTTTAGCAACAGAAGTGTCCATTAAATTGTCTGAGGCGGTTCTGGTTTCTGATTGATGATGCCGTTCAGAACCATAACCAGGCTGGAGGGAACGATCGGATCCTCAGGAGCTTCTGGAAACTTAAGATGAGACAGAAATTCACTGTAAGTGAACAATGACCCTTGGTTATTAAACAGCTGCCTTACATACATTAGATTATTTGTTTTCCAGTAGTCAACGTAGAGACGTTTAATCTTCTATAAAATATCCTTATTATCCCAGATTATACATTTGTGAGGAGAATATTTGTGCTTATAGATCCAAACATGGTTTGGACAGTTTGACTGGGATTTTCTCAGGATTAAAGTTACAGAGCAGAAGAAAATCAACTGAGAGAGAATCTAGAATTAGGACTGAAATTAAAACACGAGGCAGAATGACAGGTTTAATCCATCAGAGCTTTAGAGTTTAAAGTAGAAAAGTCCAGGAAATTTAACCCCAACTGGGTTCATGATAACAGACTTTTTAATATAATGGATTTTGTGCTTAAAAAAATAATTGAATAATAATAACTGGTCAAAACTTTTAAAGGTTTGTCTACAAAGAGAGGAGAGGCCAAATAAACCAAACTACACTGTAAAAAACCCCCCAAAAACTTAGATTTTACGGTAAAACCCCGGCAGCTGGCGTTCCCAGAATTGCACTGTAAAATTATCATAACCTTTCCCCCTATACGGACCCCTGCCAGACAGAGTTGATTAAATTTGACTCTCTGGAATAAAACCAATTGTTCTGGTAAATTAACTCTCCTACCATTGAATTAGACTAAGCAAGTGTTGAATTAACTCTGGATTTCTAACACTTTTGATTTGCTGTGCAACAACCAGGCCGCGTTCAAAGTCACTTTAATCACTTTTCTTCCCTGTTCTGATGCTCAGTTTAACTGCAGCAGATCATGTTGTCATGCCTGCATACTGCCATGTGATTGGCTGATTCCATATTTGCATTAATGAGCAGTTGGACAGGTGTACCTAATAAAGTGGCCAGTGAGTGTACATCCAGTTTATTTATAGATTTATTAAGTTAGTTTTTCTTGTCATCACTATTCTAATATTATAATTAATAAATGTATTTCATAATGTGGATATTTAAGTGAACCTGTGGTTGTAAAGTAGCAGGAGTTTAATAACTAACTCTAACACTAACATGGTTGTTTTCTGTTTGTTCTTGTCAGAATAAACCAACAAGGAAAACCTGCGTCCCGCCCTAATTATATATACACTGCTCAAAAAAATAAAGGGAACACTCAAATAACACATCCTAGATCTGAATGAAAGAAATATTCTCATTGAATACTTTGTTCTGTACAAAGTTCCATTTGCACAACAGCAGGTGAAATTGATTGTCAACCAGTGTTGCTTCCTAAGTGGACAGTTTGATTTCACAGAAGTTTGATTTACTTGGAGTTATATTGTGTTGTTTAAGTGTTCCCTTTATTTTTTTGAGCAGTATGTATATATATATATATTTTTTTAACTTTATTTTTATTCAATTTTTAAACATACAATTACATACAATCGAACATGAGGGCAGGTGGTATGTATTCACACTGATGGACGTTACAATGTTACAGATATTTCACTGTTTACAACCACAAACGATAAGCAACAAGGAAAACTCCCAGGTGTCTGTCCGAGTGATGTGGAGTCACAACATCATCTGTTACACACCTTTCACCTTTGGCAATAAAATAATCCCATTTTTCCCACAGTTTCTCTCCTTTCTCCTTCTTGAGCCGTATTGTAAAAGTCAACATTTCCATATCGTGGATCAGGTTTATAATATTCACAAGAAGCTTCAGAGTTGGAGGTCTAGGTTGGAGCCAACATTTAGTTATCGCTTTCTTGCTTGCAATCAAAAGTATCTTCAGCGAGTATGCTTCCCCATTACTGAGTCCCTCAGGGAGTATTCAGAGGTACATAACGGAAAATGAAAAGGCTAAAGTTATACCCAGGATTTCATAGATTACTCGATTAACATCCTTCCAGAAAGTCTTCAACACAGGACAGTCCCAAAAAATATGAAAGCAGCCCGCAGAAACCACACCGCACTCCCTCCAGCAACAGAGCTGTGAACCACCCAGCTTCGATCTCTGCTTCGGTGTAATAAAAAATCTGATTAGGTTCTTCCAGCTGAAATCGCGCCATGTTAAGGAATTTGTTCCTCCAAATATGCATCCAAGCCTCAGGTAAAATTATTACTTCTGCTTCCTTTTCCCATCGTTGTCTAATATAATTAGTCGAGTTCTTATTCATAGATGTTAAGTTTCTGTAACATTTGCTGATGGTGCCTTTTGTATTTTTGTCAGCATATGAATCCATAAATCTTTGTAATATTCCTGGCTCTGTATCCAGGTCAGGGGTTTTGATTTCCTTCCTAAAGAAACTTCAGACCTGCAAATAACGGTAGAAATCTTCTCTGCCCATCTCATAAGTCCGGCACAAATCCTCAAATTTTGCTAACTCCCCATTTTTTATTATATTACAGAATATAATATTCTGTATATTATATGCAGTGATTCCCTGTTTCGCCCATCTTCTATATTTGTGGTCTATCGATGCTGGGAGGAAACGCGGTGGTACGCAGGCCAACTCAATACTCCTGTTTGTGGAGATTAAACTTTTTAACCATCTCTGCCCACCTTTTCAAAGAGAAACTCAAACATAAATTTTGTAGTTGGTATACCTGGGGCAGCCCATCCAGGCATCCCAGAACAGACTGTATGGGACAGTCCAACAAAGAAAGCTCAATGTCTTTCCATTTAGCCTCATAGGCTGGATTACACCAGTACACCAGAGGTTTAATCTGGGCAGACAAGTAATAATCCACCAGGCAAGGCAGGCCCATCCCGCCCTGATCCCCGGGCAGCTGCAGGGTCCAGTATCTTACTCTTGGCCTTTTATTGCTCCATATAAACCTTGAAAAATGCTTATCCCACTCCCTAAATTGTTTTGCTGGAACCTCTACTAGAAGTGCTGCGAATATGTACAATAGTCTTGGAAGAACATTTATCTTTATTGTTCGGATTCTGCTGCCGAAGTCAAGGGGAAGCAGGCTCCACCTGTCCAGGCTCCACCTGTCCAGGTCCTCATATATTTTCTTATTTATTCATTTATAATTAATTTCATATAATTGAGCCAAATTTTTTGTTAGTATAACACCCAAATACTCTATTTGTAGTTGATGCCAATTGAATTGATAACTATTTATTAACTGTTTTGATGGGACAAAATGGAAGGTCAAAATGTGAGTCTTTTGTATGTTGAGTTTATAACCTGAGAGTTTATAACCTGAGAGTTTATAACCTGAGAGTCTATAACCTGAGAGTCTGCCATATGTTTCCAGAATGTTCATAAGTGATGAAATACCAGATTCAGGGTTTTTAATTACTACTAGAACATCATCTGCATACAAGCATATTTTGTTTTTCACATTCCCTATTGTCACCCCCTCCAGCCCAGACTCCTCTCTAATAACCTGAGCCAATGGGTCAATAAAAACATTAAAGAGTAGTGGGCTTAATGGGCAGCCCTGCCTACATCCTCATTGTAATGTCATTTGATTCGAAAGGCTGCCATTAATTTTAATTCTTGCTTTTGGCAAAGTATACATATTTTTTTATACATTTAATAAATTGATCACAAAACCCAAATCTTTTCATTACTACAAACAAAAACTCCCACCCTACAGTATCATATGCCTTCTCGGCGTCTAAGCTGAGAAGGCATTCACTTGATTTTTCTTTAACTATATGATCAATAACATGAACGGCCCTTCTTATACTGTCATGCGTTTGTCTATTACCAATGAAGCCCGTCTGATCCTCATCTATCAGGAAAGGCATCAGGGTACTTAATCTCTTAGCTAATATTGCAGCATATAGTTTGTAGTCTATATTTAAAACACTAATTGGTCTATACCCTTTAGGATCCGTTTTGTCTTTCCCCACCTTTGGTATGACCGATATAAACGCTTCTCGCCATGATGGCGGGAGAGCGCCCCCTGCCAGGGTGTAATTGAAGGAAGCCTTTAATGGTGGGAGAACAGATTCCTTCATGGCCTTATACCACTCAGGAGGGAACCAATCACAGCCCGGTGATTTGCTGGTCTTAAGATTTGATATCCCACGGTCAACTTCCTCAGCTGATATTTCTGCCATTCTGGTTTTTTCCCAGAGATGGAAGATCCAAGGAGTTAAGAAATTTTGGAATTGTTTGATTATCCATTTTGTCCGGCTGTGTGTACAGAGCTGCATAATACCCTTCGAATGATCGTCAAGTTTATTAGTTATTTTGTTAGTTTTTTGGTTCTGAACTTTATAAATTGTGTTTTCCACCTGTTGTTTCCTAAGCCTCCACGAAAGAACCTTCGCAGCTTTAGGCCCTGCCTCATAGTACCTTTGCCTCATATATTTAAGTTTTTTTTCAATTTCCTCACTTAAAATTTTGTGAATCTCCTGCTTAATAGGCCTCATTTGTTCTAATAAGGAGGGGCTTTTGTTAATCGAATGCAGTTGCTCCAGTTTTTTTAAATTTTCCTGCAAGTCCGTTAGTTTTTTCTCTCTAATCTTCTTCAAATTAGCACATTTTGCAATTATTTTACCCCTAATATATGCTTTAGCCGCATCCCACAGAATTGTAGGGCTAACTGTCCCATTATCATTAAATTCTAAGTAACTTTTAAAATCCTCTTTCATTTCTGTTTTGAATGCAGTACTATTTAATAAACTTGTGTTGAGCCTCCATAAAGTGTTTTTAGGATTTCTAGTTAAATTAATTTTCATATTTAACCCAGAATGATCAGAAATGTCTCTTTGGCCTATTATACAATCTTTCACTCTGTGAAGGTCCCTATTGAACATAAAAAAATAACAAATTCTAGTATGTATGTTATGCCTAGTAGAGTAAAAAGTAAATCTACGATCATGTTTATGGAAATATCTCCATATATCTGTGAGTCCCAATTCCTGAAGGATTTTATTGAATTGCTTTTCTAAGTGAGTCTTTCTTCTCTCTCTGCTAGTTGTGTCCATTTTCGGGTTTAGAAGTAAATTAAAATCGCCTGCACATATACATGTGCCGTCTGCTTCTGCGGCCACAAGACTAAATACCTCCTTAAAGAAATCTATACTATGTAGAGTTAATCACTCAATAGTCAGCCCCGCCCACTCCTCATAACTCCTCTGAGCTGACTACTGACCAGTTCTCCGTCTAACAGGTCCGGAATATCTCTAAGACCTGGGTCTTACCCTACAGAACGTCTATTAGAGATAATCTGTTTAAACTGGTGGTGAGAGAGGCTCGTCTAGCTCTAACTACCTTCGATCCAGAAGTTACGACCCTCTACAGTTAAGGAACAGTCAACTGAGTAGCCCTCACAGCTGCGTAGTCCCAATAACCACTTCTGTTAACGGTAGCCCTCTCTCTTAAATAACCTGCACTTGGAAACGGCTAGATTAGATTTAGTGACTTAGATTCAAGTCCCAGGATCGTTATTTTTATACTCACTAAAGGAAAGTCCGAAGCCTCCACATTACTGGAATCATGTACACTGATTTTACTTTAATTGGAGAAACTAAAATAATCAGTGACTCAATTAATTTCAATGTCCACCAACCTCTATAAAATTTTATAAAGATATTTTTATTAAGCAAGCTTTGGCAGGGGTAAGTGACATACAAATTAATTGTTTAAAGATTACAATACCAAATCAAGATAATAAAATCAACATAACCCAACATATTATCCTAATTTCCTTCCCTGACCTGTGTCACTAATTAGCTAAGAGAGGCTTTTAGGGCGCAGTTCTTCTCATACCCAGATGGTAGTTGATCTTGGCAACAGAAGTCTTTAATTCCTTGGTTCAGAATCTTTATCCTTGCATGGAAAAATCCTCTTTGGAATAGAAGCAAAGCAGAATTGGTCCTTGTCCTTCGAACATCCAATTCTTCATCCCTCCTGGGATCTTTGTCTGTTCTCCAAGTCCGTTGCGATTGGTTTGAGATCGTTGGGTTGAGGCAGAGTCGGCCGTAAAATCATGAGCCAGGGCTGGGGGATGATGGCTCTTGTCCCTTCTTGTCGGCGCGAAGTCTCAGTTTCCCCGTGGCTCTAGGGCGCGGTCCTCTGCTGGTGTTTCCTCTGCGTCGTCCTGTCGACTCGCTGCCGGGAACCAAGAGCGAAGCTGTTCTTCTTTCTGCCGTCTTTTATACTATCTCAGCCCATGGTTGTGTATGGGAGAGACAGCTGGCATACGTGACTGTTTGCGTGTTCGCCGAGGAGGTGGAAAGTCCCACCCTTGCCCAACCGTCAGTCCGTGCATGACTCACAGCGCTAACCTCCTTTGAACTTCCCTCTTCGCAGGCCATCTGCTGTCTTGCATTTCCCTTGAGACTTTGCTTCTGCTTTAGTTTGCCCATTATGACACAACCTGGGATCCGTCTGCTTAGATCATTGCATGTCTGTTTTCTGTTAATTCATTCTAATTAGTTTACCACCATCATTATGTCCAATCTCCCTGTCCTTCACATTCATCATAACGTTGAGCACACACACATTTGCACCAACACATCGTACACAATCATCATGTTATTCTCCTTACAGAGTAAAATACAGAGTATATGAGTAAAATACAAGAATACATATTTAAAAATCATTCAGTGGTTACATGTGCAGATATATATTCATTTATAATTATACTTAAATCAACTCATAGATTACTTATTTCCCTCAGGCCTTTATGCTCCGTTTTCTGCGTGTACCTGGAGAGATCTCACAACCCCATACCAGTTTTCACGACAACTACTACCGGGGGGAGCATATATATTACACAGGGTGATCTTTTCCTGTTCCAACTTCCCCTTTAACAACACAAATCTGCCTTCTTTATCTTTATGTTCTGAAATAAAATCAAATCCGATGTTGTTTGATATAAGAATGGCTACCCCTCTTTTTTTCCCCGATCTGTGAGAAGCAAAATATGTTTTTCTATAACCCATTTTCTTTATTTTCTCATGTTCTTCATTTGACAAATGTGTTTCCTGTAAGAAACCAATGCCAACCTGCTCTCGTTTAAACTTTGAAATGATCTTGCTTCTTTTAATGGGATTTTTTATACCATTCACATTCAGCGTGTTACGGCTACTCTTGGATTTTAACAAAAATCAAAAATCAAAAGGTGCCAGAGTAGTTTCTAGGAGGAGGGTTTTCCGACTCATCCAAAACAAAGCACTCGCGGAAAGTTTTCTGGTGGCAAACGGTGACTTTCTCAATGTACAAAAATAACAGAAACACTCTCCGAGTTGACTTTCCAAAAAATGTAAAATTAAACTTTATTTGGTGCGCTGGAAAAACTATTTCACCCTTCGCTCCTTAACCAAACAATCAGATGCCCTGTAGCAGCTGCTTCCGCTGCCTAATCACAGCAGGAGGCCACCTGATAAGGAGGAGGGTCTAAACAAAACAAATAAATAAACAAGTTACAATAGATATATTATTTATATAAATTTAGATCTGTAGCCCTAATACATTAACAAAAATAAATTAATTCAATTCTTAATAGGCTCCAACATCCCGGCCCCAAATTGTTAGCCTTAGCAAAGTAACAATTTACAAAAATAATATTCATAGGAGCCTAGTATCTAGCAAAAACATGACAGAAATTTAATTATGATCTTTAAAAATCAATGTTCATAATCCTTTTGTCTATAAATGTTATCTAGAGCCTCTCAACATTTCTAATACTTAAAGCAGTCCATAGTAAATATTAGAAAGTCTTTTATTTCATCCTGCTGCCTCCATTAAAAGACAGAGCTTATCTATTGGTCGCTGGATAACATTGGCTTTGGTTTTAACCAAAACACTTCTAACAAAGCCTTTGGCATCTGGAAAAGTCTTCATAACACGGCCCATTGTCCATGCGCTCCTTGGTGCCGAGTTATCCACAATAACAACCAGATCTCCAGGGCTGAAGTTCCTCTTTTTGCTGTTCCACTTGCTTCGTTCTTGCATGAGTGGGAGATACTCCCTTATCCAACGTCTCCAGAAAAGATCTGCAAGATACTGTGCTTGTCTCCATCTTCTTCTTGAATATTGATCTGTTTTGTCAAAGACTCCTGGTGGTATGGTTGCTTTTCCTTTCAGCTGGAGTAAATGGTTTGGTGTTAGTGGTTCTAAGTCATTGGGGTCATTTGACACTGAAGTTATTGGCCTGTCATTTAGGATGGCTTCTACTTCACATAGTGCTGTTGACAGGGTTTCATCGTCCAGTGTTTGTTCCTTTAGAACAGATGTGAGGGTCTTTTTGATTAGACGTATTAGTCTTTCCCAGACTCCACCGTGGTGAGCCCCGTAAGGAGGGTTAAAAATCCATTTTATTCCCTCTACTAAAAGAGCCTTTTGGATTTTCTGATGATTTAGCTCTCTTAATGCTTCTTGTAGTTCCTTTTGTGCTCACACAAAGTTTGTCCCGCAGTCTGTTCTGATGCTCATCATTGATCCTCTTCTACAGATGAATCTGCGTATAGCATTTATGCACGAGTCTGTGGTTAAGAAATTGGCCATCTCCAGGTGGACAGCTCGACTCACCAGACAGGTGAATATGACTCCCCATCGTTTCACCTGAGCTCGTCCTCTTTTTACTTCAATAGGACCAAAGTAGTCAATGCCAACATGACTAAAAGGAGGTAGGTCTGGAAATAAACGGTCCTCACGAAGGTCCGACATCTTCTGTTCACCAGGTTTTGCCTGTATGCGTCTACAGAATACACAGCTCTTGATAATTTTTCTGGCTAAAGAGTTTGCATGTGGGAGCCAGAATTTCTGCCTTAGCTTGGAGAGCTTTCGACACCAGTTTAAATAGATTATCTCTTATAGATCTCTTTTAGGGTAATACCCAGGTCTTAGAGATTTTCCGGACCTGTTAGACAGAGAACTGGTCAGTAGTCAGCCCCGGAGGGTTGTGATGAAGTGGGCGGGGCTAGCTATTGTAGGATAACGGACATGGCGCCCAACGTGGGGCGGAGCCAAGTAGGCGGGCCCTAATAAACCAAGTCAGTAAAAACAGAAGTGTGATTCTGAATAGCTCACTTGGATGGTTAACTCTGAGGGAATAGAGTTAACGGTGACTGATAAGGCCGTCAGTCACAACCCTTGCAGTAACTGTATAGCATGTAGGTGAGGGAAAGCTTCTACTGAGGATAAGTGATAGTATCCAGACAGTGAAGCCAGTAGCCAACACAGCCTGGACCCATCCCTACTCAAGAGCGCAAAGAGAGGCTTTGGGGGATAGGCAACTAGACGACAAAGACAACTATGGATGATGAAGAAAGAGGGGAACTGGATCCCCTGCAAGAGCCAGCAAAGGGACAAGGGGTAAGCAACATCAGCCAAGACGGGGAAGATCATCAAACCCGTCTTTCCCAAACTACTATATCACAACTTCCTGTAATGTTGATATTACTCGGTGATGGATTGGATTCCTGGACTGGACCACTGAAAAGGACTTTTTTCGAATCTCATTATAGTACCCACGAGAACAAAGTTCGGGATATAATGAACTACATGATACAGACCCAGATATACTACTGCTCCCGACTTAACGATGGCCACCGACTGGGGGTCGCCAAATGCCCAGTGAAAGTTGCTAAGAAGTTGGAGATTAAAGAGTGGCTAGAATGGTTCGCCGAGCTCCTTGAGGGATGGACCGCTGGTGAGCTGCGGATTGTCTACAGCCCCTCTGGAAAGTATGACGGAGTAGTGAAGACAGCCACAAAGGCAGCGGGCATCGACGGGATCCTGACAGAACAGCTAGCTAGAGGGGTAAGCCAATACAAAGAGTGTAAAGAAGCCCTGCAGAGACTGTCAACCTACAAAGGCATCAAAAGAAAGGAGCAAGCCCCGGAGAAGGCGGAATCGGAGGTGGCTGAGGCCCCCTCTCGACTGCCCAGCAGAGCCACAACACCAACTAACCAGCCGAAGCAAGATCAGCAGGACCTGATAGACCTGACGGAAGGCGATGACGACATCCCAGCTCGACCGGGAGCATCGCGGAACGACGAGATCCCCTCTGAGCAGTCAGAAGAGGAAAATCACGAGGGATCGCTCATCGACGGTTTCGCTGAGGAACAGTTGGAGCAAGCGGCCACGGATTGGTCCCCTCGACGGGGTCAGGAGTTCGGGTTTCATCCCCGAGTCCACAGCACGGAAAGGAGGCAGCTACTGCCACCTACGGAGACTCCAGCGGGCAGCAGCTCCGACGAGGACGGGGAGGAATCGGATGAGGAGCTATGGGACCCCGGCCGCCCTAAAAAGAAGACCCAGAAGTCGGATGTTTGGAGGAGCACCCGAGAGTTGGCCAAAATACCATCAGAGACCATCAGCTTACGGCTGCAATCCGGGCTCATGATTTACCAGTTTATTGGAGGAATATGGGACCTTGAAGGTGACGGGCTGATTGTGTTCACCAATGATAAATACAAGATCCACAATCGAAAGTTTCGACGCAGCCTTAAAAACCAAGCTGGGAAATATTACCAAAAAGATTCAAAGGTGTTGGAGGCTTCCTGTAGTGAAAAAACTAGGGGAGACGTAGTGTTGATGAAGGGCTACAGTCTTCCTTATGGTGCCGTAATCCTGGTCCCAATTGATGTTTACAAGAAAGGAGAGAGTCTGGAGGAGTATCGGAAGAAGATGTGGCATGGACTCGAAAGGGGCCTGGTGACCGCCAGCCTTGAAAGCATGAGAAGGGTGATGGTGAGCGTGCAGGGACTAAGATCGGCAGATTTGCCAGGGGACACCGCCAGGGCGGTCACGGAGAGCGGAGTGGTGAACATAGCCAAGACCAACAGTCATTTCTTTGTGTTCAAAGAGGTGGTGGTGGTGGTTGACCCCCGTATGCATCGACTCCGTACGGAGCAAGGTGTACGAATGGCAACTGAAATGGAGGAGCAATGCCGCATCAGCCACCCAGCAAAGGAGATCAAGAAATATCCCTTAAAAATACCACAGAGTGGAGTTTCAAACACCACCCAGACCGACAAGGCCAAGGTTATGGAGCCACTCAGGATAAAGTTAAGGGAAGCACCAGTCGGGCCAGAGTCCCAGGCCGCAAGATACGTCAAAGAATTCTCATTCGAGGGAAGCAGCAGTGAACTGAGGCAACCCAACACGGACAGAGTCAAGAATGAGCAGCCGACGGTCCAGAAAGAAGTAGGACCGATGAAACCAGCCAAGATTCAACCGCTGAACTCCCCCAGGAGGGAACCTCTTCGACAACAACAGTATGAGGACATCAGCGACTCGGAGGAAGGAGAAGAGCAGCAGGTGATCGAACATTCTGAAGAAGAAGAAGAAGAGAGTGATCACGGCAGCATCTTCTCCGACCCAAAGCATCCACCGACAGGGCATAAGACACTCCGAACAGGACAGCACCGAGGAAAGAAGAAAGAAATAGAAACCTTTGACATCGAGGGTTCTTCTGAGAGACTGGCGAGAGACGTGACCTGGGGCCCCGTACAGGCTAAAGACGGACGGCGTACGTATGTACCAGAGGTCGGTCAGACAGAGTACCAGATTCCAGCAGGATGGGCCAGCAGGCTGGGAGACAAGGTGCTACTCGAGGTAGAAGCGACAGTCGGGGAGTGGGCTAACATCCTGATGACACCATCCTGCTCTACCCTGACAGCACACTATTCCCTGACCACCAACTTCAGGAATGCATACATGGGAATTATGTATGATGTGATGCTGCGACGACTGAAGAAAGCGGCCTACAAGTACTCCAGGGAGACTCGACAGAAGCTGGACGAGGTGTCGGCTGATGAAGAGGAGCCGCAGGCGACGTCTTCAGAGCCAGGACCACAGATCCCGCGGGGACCACAAGGAGTGTCAGCCCAGCCACCGGCCACTACTACCGGACAAGATGCATACGCAGAACTAAAGAATCTAAGGCTGGTGATTCGGAGTAAAAACGCAGACGAAAATAATGAGGAGTATTTGAAAGATGTCTGGCCAACCGTGCTATCTACCACCAACCACGAAGGAGCCAAAAAGTTGTGGCTGACCAGCGTGACTGCGGACCCGATGGTTGGAACAGAGTCAGCACAGAGTAACTATGAGAGATTAGTGTTGGAGGACATGGACGACGAAGAGTCCCAGGTGAAGAGGGCTAGAGGACGGCTGGACAAAGGAAGCCGGTTGGAACCGCTTTGGCACACACTAAAGCAAACCGTTTCTCCCGCGAGGTATGTGAAGGTACTGCGTGAGGTGACAAAGGGACGAAGAGGAGAGATTGTGTTTGTGAAACTACCAGTGAGAAGCACAACCGTGGCCCAGATGGATGTGGCAGTGCAGGGATTCGACCTGGAGCAGCAGTACTACGAGGACAAAAGGAAGAAGGAGGCTAGCCAACCAGCCAAGCCACCTGGAAGGGTCAACATCAGACAGCCATCCAACTTCCAGAACAGGCCGTTCCCGCAAGGCACACAGCCATCCAACTTCCAGAGCCGGCCGTTTCAACAGGGAGCACCACCATCCAATTTCCAAAACCGGCCGTTCCAGCAGAAACCACCAGGACCACAAGGAAGACCGACCAACCCGCCGGCTTCACAAAATCAGCCAGGGAAAGGTCAGTTCCTGACGGATGAGGAATATAGGAAATTGAGCCCAGAACAAAGGACGGCCCTCCGTGAGTCCCGTAAAGCCGGGGCCGGAGGGTCACTAAAGTAATGGCGTCCAGGTCGCGGGTCATTTTAGAAAATGCCTACTGGGAAGGGGACGAAATCTACGCCAAAGTGGAGGGAGTACCCTACCTAGTGGACACCGGAGCAGAGGTGTCTATGACCCGCAAAGACCTAGAAACAGCAGGACACCTGAAGGTTCAGTTTGCTAATGGAAACATAGAAGAAATGCCATACGGGACATGGAAAGGAGTAGTGTGGGTGAAAGGTCCTTACAATCTCCTCACAGTAAAAGACTTAGACGAACTCAGTAAAAAGAAAGGCACAAATCGCCGGCTAGAGCGAAGGCTGACGAGCTTGAAAGCAAGGTTGGTGAAAGTCGGCCCGACCCAAACCGGATCCGGGCAGCAGGACTGGTACAAACCGATTGACATACCAACGGTGACAGAACAGAAGCTCGCAGAGAGTGACTTCTCCCCGGCTGGGAAAGAGAAGCTGCGTGAGATCATCGTTACAGCGCAAGTGGCACGGTTCAAGAACGATTGTGGGGATTTGGGTCCAAAGTTTGTTCATCACATCGAAGGTGGGGTTCATCCACCTGTTCGGCAGTACCCGCTGAATCCGGGAGCAGTCGAGGAGATGGACAAGATAGTGAAGGAGCTGAGCGCCATGGAAATCATCAGAGAGGAGCTCAACCCGATCACCAACAGCCCCATCCAGGCGGTGAAGAAACCTGAATCAGCTGGAGGGGGTTGGAGACCAGTTATCAACTTCAAGGCCCTGAATCGGAGAACAATAGCAAACCGAGCCAGTCTAATCAATCCCCAAGGAGCGCTGAAAACTCTTCGAGTCAAGAAGTTCAAGTCATGCATCGACCTAGCCAATGGATTTTTCTCTCTACGCCTCGCTAGACAATCGCAAGGTAAAACTGCATTCACCCACAAAGGCAAGAGCTATGTGTGGCAAAGGTTACCCCAGGGATACAAGAACTCCCCAGACGTGTTCCAGTCAGCAGTGATGGAAGTACTGGGGGACGTAGGTGCAACTGTGTACATTGATGATGTCTTTATTGCTGATGACACAGAAGAAGAACACCTAGAAAGACTACAAAAAGTGGTAGAAAACCTCACCAAGGCAGGCTTGAAGCTAAACCTCAAGAAATGTCAATTTGGACAGTTCCAAGTGAATTATCTGGGTTTCCAAGTCACGTCGGACTTGGGACTCTCAGATGGGTACAGAGAAAAGCTGATGAACATTCAACCACCTCAGTCAGAGAATGACTTACAGAAAATATTAGGACTATGCAACTACGTCCGGGACCACGTACCCAATTATCAGAAGTATGCCAAGCCTTTGTACAAATGCCTGAGGAAGAGTGGAGAGGACGAAAAGGACGGAAAAAGACCCTGGGTTTGGACAGCAGCGAATCAACAGAACCTGGAAGAATTGAGAAAAGCCATTCAAGCAGCTGTGAGACTGGAGCCAAGAAGTTTGTCAGAAAGACTGGTGGCAGAGATCAGCTGTGAGAATGACGATGCCATGATCAAAGTAAGTAATGAAAATGGGGGCTTGGTTACCCTGTGGAGTTACACCCTGACTTCTGTTGAGAGGAAATATCCGCAGGAGGAGAAAGAGCTAGCGGTGTTAGCTCGTTACTGGGGTGTGCTGAAGGATCTAGCACAAGGACAACCAGTTAAAGTCATCACACAGAGCCAAGTTCATAAGTATCTAAGAAAAGGTACCGTGGAAAGTACTAAAGCAACTAACACATGGTGGGGAAGATGGGAAGACATCCTGCTGGACCCGGAGCTTGAGATTGGGCCAGCACAACCCACCAGTAAGAAGAAACCGCCAGAGACATCTGAGAAGCCAAAACAACCGGAATGGACAATCTACACCGATGGATCCAGAAAGGGGTCCGACCAGTCGGCATACTGGGGATTTATTCTGAAGCAAGACGGCAAGGAAAAATGCCGTCAGAAAGGAAAAGCTCCCGGTAGTGCTCAAGCCGGAGAAGTAACGGCCGTACTGGAAGGATTGCTGGAGCTGGTGAAAAGGAAAATCAAGAATGCCAGGTTAGTAACCGACAGTTACTACTGCGCTCAAGCCCTTAGAGAAGACTTGGCCATTTGGGAAGAAAATGGTTTCGAGACAGCAAAGGGCAAGCCCGTGGCACACAAAGACTTGTGGAAAAAGATTGCTGAGCTAAAACTACAACTGGAAATAGATGTTGAGCATCAAAAAGCACACACGCATGAGGGAGCTCATTGGCGTGGGAATGATGAAGTGGACTGTTATGTCCAGCAAAGAAAGATCGTCTTTGTCGGTACCGAGAAGTGGGACAGCACTCCCAGAGGACGGGAGGTCCCAGAAGAGTACGTGGTTGAGGTCGTGCGGAGCGTGCATGAGGCCCTTGGACATGCAGGCGTACGACCTACCCGTGAGGAGCTGGAGGAGCAGGATCTTTGGATCCCAGTGAAACAAGTCCAACGCGTGCTAAGGGACTGTGAAGTATGTGGACAATACAACGCAGGTCGCCGAGGGCAGCGGATGGAGGGGTTATCCATCAAAAGCACGGTCCCCTGGGGTTCAGTCTGCATGGATGTTGCAGGCCCCATGGGGATAACAGGAAGAAGAGGTGAGAAGTACCTCTTAGTGCTGGTGGATTCTATGTCGGGGTTTGTAACTACAAAAGCAGCCAGGAAAGCAAACGGCAACAGTGTTGTCGGCATGCTGGAACAAGTATGCAGTGCCCTGGGAATCCCGAAAGAGCTGCGCACGGATAATGGGACTCATTTCCGTAATTCACAGGTTGACCAATGGTGTCAGAAGTTTGGAGTAATGCGAGTTTACTCTCCACCCTAAACCCCACAAGCTAACGGAGTGGTAGAACGAGCCATAGGGTTAGTGAAAAGCTGGATAGCTAAAAATGCTAACACCAACAGTTGGAGCACACAGGCGGTGGAAATAGGGCAGGCCCTGAACGACAGAAGCAGAGCCGAGAGGCCCGCCCCTGCAATGGAGCTCAACCAACGGCCGTTCACCACGAAGGAAGTGGGGCGGAGCTCCAGCAACAAAAAGGAGAAGCTGAAGCCCAGAGTGCCATTCCGAGAGGGACAGCGCGTGTGGGTCAAAGCAAGAGAGCAACCTGTAAATGCAGCAGTAAAACCCAAGTTTGAGACCACTGACATCGTCAAGCAAGTACTGGATAGGAACACAGTATTGCTGAAAAGAAAAGGGATTCAAGGAGTTGAGCAGCTCAAGCCAGTTCCTGACTAAAGTGAAACAGAAGCCGGTGAAATGGCCAGTGAATCATGTACCATTCCACCCTATATCGGACTGGCCACCGTGAAAGGGGTGGTTATAATTAGAAGAACACCTTCAGGGATTTGGGCAGGACGAGCCCTGAAGAAATTGGATTGGGCTAAAAAGGGAGTCCTGTCGGAGGAGCGAGAGATGCTGATATGGGCAAGAGCTAAAAGTCGCTGTCCGGTTTGTTTAGTAAACAACCCACTCCCCATCACCTGGGAGGGACCGGGCCGTGAGAAACCCAGGCAACAAGGAGCCACCGCAGAGATACTACAACATCTCCGCGTCTCTCCGGTTACGGTTTTGAACAACACCATCTGTGGGAACTGCCGGGTAGGTTACCTGCCCCGACTTCAGTTGGAGACCCAATGGAGCTGGCAGAATGGAGAACCAAAAAGCTGTTATTGCGTCTGGGATGGGGACGATCTCCATCACTGTTCTACTTGCGAAGACCAGCTGGGGAGAGGAGAACTGACTTTGACAGGTCAGGCTGAGGGATGGCAGGTGACGAGGTTTTACAGCTCGCTGCGATATTACAGAACATATGGACAAGTACAACCAAATCACGGGAGCCCCATACCGATAATATTACCGGGACCTTCAGCTCCCCCAAACACCCCGGAAGAAGCGGATCCATGGGTGTGGAGGAGGGAAGAAGGGCCCCATGATGTCCTGTGGGATTCTGTTCATGCTGCCTGGCCGTATGAAGCTGCCGGAACATCCCTGTCATTTCCACCATTGAACACCAGCCACTCCCCTGTGATCTTCCGGGTACATCGGCCTCACGCGTACCAACCATCAGCTGAGGGGCTAAGTGCACTCCCAGATGACACCAGAGACCAAGCCGTTAATGGGGGTTGGACAGGCCCCTGGGAGCTGACCACATGGGCACATCTGATTTTGGAAGTCATCAATGACTGCACAATTCCTGTGGTGGATTTACCGGACGTGCCAAGGGAAGATGGAGTACGCTGCTCAGATATGTATTACTACACCACTGAGGTGGACGGGTGGGGCAGCAATGCGGTAAGACCTAAGGAAAAGTCTTGCCTGTACTGGATAACAGCGGAGTCCCAGTTTCGGGATGGAGTATTGCAACACCCGGGAGGCGTGGCTCACAGAGCGGGTACGCCCTCCGATCCTAGCACCTCCTGCCAGATTCAGCTGTCAGTGCGCATGATCACCGTCCCCTTTAAAGGAATCTACTCCGTCGGAGCAGCCATCAAAGTGGTGCCAGACGAGCAGAATTACGCCACCGTGTCCTACACCGAACCGGAGCCTCCTAAGAAGAAACCCAAGACCCACGCCTGGCAGAAGCTCGCTTCAGCATTTCCATGGAGGAAGAAGAACCAAGACTAACGGATAAACCGGAAGGGGGAAAACGAGTCGTCAAGTCCCAACGTCAGTCAAAACCCACAAGACGGAAAGGTACAAAGGTTTTTGTAACTAAAATGTTCAAAGTAGGAGCTGGAGTCTCGTCGGGACTATCAGATAAAGGTCCGTTCCTGAGACTCCCTACTACCTCTATTCTCCTGGATATGCCAAGAGAAGATTTCACTCCTTCCAATCCGCTCACCGAAGCATATTTTCTCAAGTACCTCATATATCTTCGACCCACAGATTTTCAGAACACAAAACAGGTGGGGGAAAGTGAAGAGTACACGTCACCCCCTCCAACGAAGCCACATTTATTCATCCCCACCGCACCGCCTGCTTGGCAAGGACGAGGGTCCAATAACACGGTCCATTATGCATCAATTTCACCTATGAGCCCAAGATCTCTGCCATGGACTTTTAATACAGTGTATCACAGGGTACAGGGGATCGAACTACGGATAAGGTGGGGTCCCCATTACCTTGAACCACTGCAAGGACTGTATTGTGAAATTTCACTTAATGACATGATTATTTGGACCACATCACCAAGTATGGCAAAAACCATAGTAAAGAGGGAAATGAATCCGGAATGTTATATATTTAATAACACCAGGCTTCCATTGAAATTGGAAATAGACAGGGTCTACCCCAATCCACCTCACCAGAGGATTTTCACCCCGTCAACCTGGGGGTACCGCACCAGACTAACTTTGCTTGGGCAACCTTTGTACACCTACATCTCAGTACCTGCCCCAATAGGGTACAATCATGAATCTTGGTATGACCAGGCGTTGAAAAACGGCACCGCCCAAGGCCCGTTTCCTCGGCCGCACTATTGGAGGGTGTTCCACTGGAAGTGGGTGTGGAGGGGGTTGGAGCCCGACTTACCCTACCCCTCTCCTATATTTACAGCCTTGCAACAGAGAAGAGCCACCAGACGGGTTGCGAAGAACCCTGCTCACCAAGGCTGCATCAAGGCTTTAAGAAAAATTTGTACAACGCCTGATGCACCGGATCCCAGAGAATCACTAATCTGGCCAGGATGGATGCCATCGGCATGAGGCGCAAGCCTACAGACCAGGGTTGGCTGGACTCAACATCAGATTCGGACAGCTCTAATGACACTGACGACGACTCGGACACCTCTAACGAACCTTTGCTACGGAAAACGACTACGATAACAGGAAAATCCCTTTGCCTGAAAGGGCTGCTTACGCTTCTTGCTCTGCTATTTGCTGCTGCTGTTCTCGCTACGATCTTCTACTTCATCAGAGTTGGACCGTGGCACCTTACGCATACAAAGGTCACTTATGGACATTCCAAGTATGCCACCTTCAACTGCTGGAATACAAGCACCACGGCTATTTTTGTGCCATGGGACAACGACACTTCTGCCCAGAATCGAACCGGGTTATTCGCCAAAGACAACGGCAAAAAGTATGTGGAACGCCGAGCCTACAAACTGAACGACTCCTCCCTAGACGACCTTATGAATCGGACCTGGGAGATCTACGCCTATGACTTCCTCGACACCGGAGCACTCTGCTGGATACGGGTTCTACAGCGCAAGGAACGACGGACCGTCAGGTGTAACTGGATTCATCCGGATAGAGGGTTTCCGGAATGGCATTGCAACATGGCTTGTCGATCACTACTACTGTTGCCGAACCAGGGGTACTGGGATACCGAAGTAGTATACCCGGCCCCGCACAGGTCCTCAGGCTGTCGAACCTGGCTCCCACGAGGGGAGTTTTGGGGTGACTATCACCTAAATTGCAGAGAAGATGCCAACATTACAGAGCGACCACAGGTTAACAACACCTCCCGGAACGACTTTCTCGATTGGGCAACGAAGCCGCCCCCCAACGACAGTTTGACTAACATTACGGCCTTCCTGATTCGACAAGGTCCAACACGGTTTATGTACCAATCTGACCAGCAATATTGTTATAGGAACCACTTTAGGTGGTTAAATGCCTGCCTCTGGAATAAGTTCGTCAAATGCAAGGGCCAAAATTACATTGTTACAGCTGTAGAAGAATACCGGTCGGATTTCTGGCACTCTGTACGATCAATACGGACAGAAATTGAAACCTGGCTAAATAACACATTCCCATGGACGTACATAGCCAAAGACCAAACGTTCTTTGAGGGAGACTTCCCCGAGGGAGCGGTTCGCTCTCCTGCTGGGTTAGAGGACTTTCACATTGCCAATTTACGTACACAACCCCTTCCAACTCCTGATGACCTTCTGACCGCTCCTAAAGGCGACTTTGCAAAAATTGACAAATGTGTTGCACAAAGTATCTTTGACAGCCTTAACAACACTTGCTGGGTGAAAACCCACTCGTCACCACGATGTGACCTTGTACAAACTAGCAAGACCTTCTATTCCACCTGGAGGTATCACTGTCCTAGTCCTGACGTCCTTCCGACCGCTAAATGGGCTTTACGAGCCTGGTATGAGGATTATTCTCGGAATTGGGACTGGGAATGGTGGGGACTTCAGCAAAAAGAACTTCAAGCCTGGGTTATACCCTGTCTCCGTCAGACTACCAATTATTGGATCAAGTACCAATACCTCGCCACAGTCTATTCTAAGGACCGTATGATTTGGCCTGGGGTTTTTTGGAGACCTGAAAACTACGTAAACCCAAGACCTTGGCGCATGACTTGTAAAAATAACACAAGAAACATCCCCGAATGCGTGATTGGTTTGGCTAGAAGACCCTGCCAAACGGTTCGAGGTTGGGAACGCTACTGCACACAGCACTATGCAGATGAGTATGACACTCACTCTTCAGAAGTTACTTGGCGCAAAATCAATGGCACATGGCGGAGGGCTATTGTGAGCGGAAAGACCTGTACCGACGCAATCCTAGGTTACCACCTCCAGAAGCGCAAGAGTATTCTGGGTCTGCCAGTTCCCTTCATCCCAAACCCCCTTATAGCCATCGCCGAAGGACATGCTTTCCGAAAGAGTATATGTGATGGGAAAGTAGACCCCGGGTTTGACTGGATTGGACCTAATCTTTTGTATTCCAACCTCACCTGCACAATCTCTAAGGAGATTTGGCAGAAATGTGGCGAAGGAGCGGACCAACACGACTGTTTCTGGTATGAAACTATGGGAGCAACCATCGTGACCGCAATCACCGAGGTTGTCGAAGAGGCTGCTAGTGTGGTGGAAGGGGGCCTCCACATTGTTGAGCAATGGCTGCTGAGTGCGCTGAGTATGCTGTGGCCATACATCCTGGGCCTACTGGGAGTGGCCGTGGCTTTAATCGTCGGCAAAGTCGTCCTGGAGGTGTGGCTGAAAGCACTTTGTCGTTGCAAAAAGAGGGAGTACCAGCCCCTCCCCCCGAAGGAGGAGCCTGCTTCTGCATAAAAGAGAGATACCGTGTGCCTGCGAGCCACTCAATCCTCGCTGCAGCTGCCAACAACATCGGAACCAAAAGAACCACCATCGGACATCATGGCATCTAACTCTTCAACCAACACATCGAACCCTAACTCACTTTTTGCTCCACTTCAAGTGAGTACCCTTGAGCACTTAGGGGTTACCCTGGCCTGGGTACTCTACTGCCACACTGGTTCCTGGCCCAGGGGACATCCTATGAGGATCTTCGTTGCGCTACAAGGATATGTGAAGCTTATCCTACGACCCATCATCCTCCAGAAATGGGGGTTAGCTTCATCCCTCTTCGCTTGTTACCTGATGGGCCGTACCCGCATCAACTGGCGCAGGGGCGTTGTGGTCTGCCTATGGCTCGTCACCGACACCACAGCCCTGATACTGGAGTTGGTCTTTGGGGGTCGTCAAGCCACTCGAACCGCCCCACTTAAGATCCTCACAGCTATTCTAGAAGGGCTCTTCGCAGTATCTATCCTCGTCTACTTAGCGCGCCAAGCCTTGTCCATCAAAGGTCGGGGCAGACGCATATGGCTACAAAAGTGGATGGTTCTGGCTCTTTGGGCAACGGTTTGGGGGATCTTGGTGGTCCTCTACTGGCTTCAGGAAACCTCAGACCTAGCCATCGTTGTATGGATGATGACCTACGCTGCAATATTCCATGATTCCGCTCATGTCTATGATTGGGGCGAACCAGCTCCAGATCACGACATTCCGGTTCCTGTGATTAATTCTCCCTGGCTGGCAGCCCAAGCAGGCACACGAGCTTAAACCAGCTACACTCTCCGCTTTCGCTTTTGCATATTCGTTGTGTTATTGTTAATCCGAAACCCCTAATCGTGAAGTTACCTAGGTTGCTGTTTCTTCTCAGGCACTAACCTGCTGTGTGGGATGTGGGATCGCCGCAGAGTCCTATGGATTCATATGGGTTGCATCGTCCTCCCGCTGGTGTCACCGTTGCGTGAGCAGCCGTATCACCGATGTAACGGCAATTCTCTGCGCCACAGGGCAAGGAGATTTGCCTTACATAGCGGCCTCCACTTCTCGATCCCTGGAACGGGTGCACAAAATTGTGTGGACCTCTGCCTTTGGCCAAGAAGAAGACGACCTTACAACATCTCCAATGCACACGGGACTTCTGCTGCCCGTGATTCAGAAGTTATGGGAACACCAGCTTACTCGACAATGCCTGCCAACTCTACACCTTCTCGATGGACGAGTTGTGGCAGTAGGCGAGTACCTTCCACCAGCGTGTCCCATGTCGCCGGATATGTTTATCGACGTCAGATGCCAAACCAGCAGTGCGACTAACAGAAAGGGTACCCAAACTGAGATTCTCAGTTCATCTCACCAAGCGTGCCAGACAGAAGACAACCTCTTCGTGTCATCCCCTTCACCAGATCCGCCTTCAACAGATATGGATTTTCAGGATCTACTGACTGAGTTGGAGGGATACTGTCACAACCCACCGACACTGCCAGACTCTGAGATGGATCTGTCTTCGCTTCTGCAGTCTTCCCTGGAGGACATTAGCCCTCCCGGATCAGCAGGATCTCCACTTCCTCCACAGTTGGACGCCGAATGCTGGATTTCTCCGCCGTCCAATCTGACGGAGTATGAGGTTGTGGATGCCTGGACACCATCATCATCTCCGGTTGCCTGCTACGAACAGGACATCTTGACTGCTGATTGCGGTGATGGACTTGACCTCTTTTGATTTAGGACTTTGTGTTTTCTGCGATACACCCATATGAGTGTTTTGATAATGATTAAGTTGAACATGGATGAACACAATAGGTAAAATGACTGTATGTAAGTAATCACTGAATGATTCTGAAGTGTACGAATCATGATCTGTAATAACATGACAACAATGAAATGATTACGGTTTGATGATTTATAATAAGTGAAAGTGGTGATTAATGCTTATGATTAATGCTTAATGGAAATCAGCACATTGTTTTTAAATATTTGACTGTGTTTAAAAGTTAATCAGAGAAAAGCACATAGTTTTAATGTTAGGAGGAAAAGGGGAAAAAGGAGAAGGGGAACTTGTGAGTTCCTGCTGTCGCAAGCAGTTCTGAACAGATGGCCAGACGCACAGGATGGGTGGGGCGGTATGGTTGGCTAAGAACAACACGCTGAGGAAAGGACGGTACTTTCCATCCCAGCCAGCAGACAGGAGGGGCCGTACTCCCCATACACATACATGGCAGAGAACTGTATATAAGCAGACGGAAAAGGAGAAGTTCTTGTTCTTTGTCTGCGGCACCGAAGTAGAGCTAACACGAAGAAGCAGATTGAGGAAACAACAGCAGACCACACCCTGGAGCCACGGGGAAAGCTGAAGCTTCGTGCCACCAAAGGGAGACAAGTTCCAATCGTCCAACCCGGGTTCCTGATTCGATCGTCGGTCTTACCTCAACCCAAACATTGCAACAGACTTGGAGAAAGGACAAAGGTCCCGGAGGGATAAAAGAGTTGGGTTTTCAAAAGCAATTGAACCCTCTCTACTTTGCTTCCATTCTAAAGAGGATTTTTTCACACAAAGGATAAAGACTCAGACCAAGGTTTTCGGACGTTCCTGTTGCCAAAGATCCACCACCAACTGGGTATGAGTTGAACTCGTTTCCTAAAAAGCTATCTCAGAATCTGCGACATAGGTTAGGGAAAGAGACAGGAGGGTATGATTGTACATGTTGATCTTATTACACTGCTCTTGACTTATATACAATTGATTATTGATTTGTATGTCACATATCCCTGCTTAAGCTTGCTTAATAAATTCTTACTCTAAAATTCTAATGAGGTTGGTGGACATTGGAATTAATTGAGTCATTTAATCATTTTTCAGTTCTTTTAATAAAGGTAAAACTAAGGTACATGGTTCTAGTGAAAAGGAGGCTTCATAATTTCCTTTGGCGAGAGTAAAATAATGACCCAGGGACTTACATTCGAGTCACTAAATTTAATCTAGCCGGTTCCAAGAGCAAGTTATATTTTAGAAAGCGAGCTACCGTTAACAGGAGTGGTTATTGGAATTACGCAGCTGTGAGGGCTACTCAGCTGATTGTTTCTTAACTGTAAAGGGTCATAACTTCTGGATCGGAGGTAGTTAGAGCTAGACGAATCGCTTTCGATACCAGTTTGAATAGATTATCTCTTATAGATCTCATTTAGGGTAATACCCAGGTCTTAGAGATTTTCCGGACCTGTTAAACAGAGAACTGGTCAGTAGTCAGCCCCGGAGGGTTGTGATGAAGTGGGCGGGGCTAGCTATTGTAGGATAACGGACAACCTCCAGAGGTTTGTTAATGTTCCCTTCTGGCCACCACAGAAACCTCAGGACATCTCTGTCCTTTTCATCCACATAGACTTGATAAAACATTGCCTCAATGTCTGCCATTACTGCGATTGGTTCTTGGCGAAACCTTAGCAGTACCCCAATAAGGGTGTTTGTTAAATCAGGCCCTTGGAGGAGCTCCTTGTTCAGAGAGGTTCCTTGATATGAGGATGTACAGTCAAACACCACCCTCAGTTTGTGCTTTCGCTTATGGTAAACACCATGATGTGGAATATACCAGACATGTCCATCCTCCCTGCAAAGCTGCTCAAATGGAACCTTTTCTGCATAGCCCCTTTTCAAAATGTCCTCCATAAATGATGTGTATTCTTCTGCATACATCCTATCCTTCTTAAACCTTTTCATAAGGTGCTGTGTGCGTTCCTTAACCATTTTATAGTTATCAGGCATAACTTTGTCTTTATTTCTGAAAGGAAGTGGTAGGTGATAGTGTCCATCTTTAATATACAATGAGCCAGAAGCAATCTCCATAAAACACTTATCCTCAACAGACATCTCAATTTTCTCCTCATATAAGTTCTCAGAGAAATCCTGGTTATATTGTCTGATGAGCAGATCCTTCAATTCAGTAACAGAAATTCTGTTACTTGACACTGCAATAGGCCCAGCATATTCTGCGGTACTATCAACACCAAGTGGTCCAGTTACCACCCATCCAAGTACAGTTTCCACTGCATATGGTCCATTATCATGACTATTTATTATTTTCCATGGCTCTAATGCTCGAGGAATGTCAGTTCCAATGAGGAGTTCAATGTCTGCCTCAATTTTCTTTAAATGGACACCCCTGAGATGAGGCCACATCTCCAGATCAGCTTGTGTGATGATGTTTTCTTTTGAGACAGGTATTCTATCCTGTGTGTAAACTTTCGGCAGGTCCAAATATGTACAGCCCTTCAAATCTCCCACCTCTAGTCCTCTAACCTCATAGGTTTCTGCAGGCTTTTCCTGTCCCATTGTTCGCAGAAGTATCTCTGTTTTGCGTCCTTTCAAATTTAGTCGGTTCATCAATCTTACAGTACAAAACGTTGCAGTGCTGCCCGGGTCAAGGAAAGCATAGGTCTGAATATATTTGTCCCCTTTTGCCACCTTAACTCGGACGGGAACAATTGCAAGTGCACATTTTCTCCCGGCCCCGGTTGAGTCACCTGCTGAAACAAGAGCACTGCTTATGGGAGTTTCTTCAATCTCAGTTTGACTGTCCTGCTTTGAAACTTTTGCACTTTTAATATGGAGTACTGTTGGATGTCTCATTTGACAAACTTGACACATTAGTCTCCTCTTACAATTTTTGCTTAAATGACCTTTTCGTAGGCAACCAAAGCAATATCCGTGACTTCTCAAAAATTCAACTTTACTATCACGTGACTCTGTTTTAAAATGCAAACAGTCAGTTAAGTTGTGTTTTTCTTCGCAGAATCCACAGTGAGGGATAATGGGACTGGGTGTGGTTTCAGGAGGTGGTGGAGGAAAAACTGATTGCTTTATAGCACATCCTGTTTTCTCGGTAACTATTGATGTTGCAAAGCTGCTGTTTTTACCTCTTATTGATTTTAGTTCACCTTTGCCTCTTGGGAATGTTTTTTTGGTTGTTGTTTGGTCTTGAATGTCTCCAAACAAAGGATCCAAAATCATGTTAGCATGATTTTCCACAAACTCAACAAGATGTTTAAATCTGACTCTCCTGCCAGTTTTCTGTTGTATTTCTAAGCTGTGGTTCGCCATCTTTCTCGCAGTTTATAAGGTAGTTTGGATGCTAGCAGCCTTAAGTTTGATAGGATTTCAAGGTCCTCTATGTACTGTAAATCTTGCATTACATTACAACATCCTCTCAAATACATTGCATATGCATACAGCATTTTTCTGTCCTCAGCTTTAATTGCTGTCCAGTTCAAGGCTTTATCCAAATAAGCTCCAGAAACTTTAATTTCATTTCCAAAGTGCTCCTTTAAAAGTTGTTTAGCTTCTCTGTAGCCTTTACTTCCTTCCATATGTAAGCAGCTGCGAACCAAATCTCTTGGCAAACCAGATGTAAATTGTTCTAGACAATACAGTCTGTCTTTATCATTTTTAGTCCTGTCTTCAATTAATTGTTCAAATGCATGAACAAAAGACTGGTATTTTAATGGGTTACCATCAAACACAGAAATATTTCTCGGAGGTAACAAAGACTTTGCTGGCTGACAATGAGTTCTGCTATGTCATTTTGTCTTTGAATAACAACATTAAAATTTTCATTATCAGCAGTAACAGCCACATCTGGGTAATCATGTACAGTTTGAGATGCATTATGATCATAAGTTGCAGCTTCAGTTTCACTTTCAGTGGGTTTCTTATTTTGAGGTTTATTCTCTGCTGTGCTTAAACTCCTGGGAGAAGATTTACATCTCTCAAAAATAGTCCGTTGAAGTGGAGTTTTTGGTTTAGCACCTAGCTGCATAAATTCCACCTTGCCGTCTATCGAATCTGGTTCTTGATGAGAGCTATAATATTCATTCATGCCATCACCTAAAGATGGTTTCTGGTCCACCTCATCACTTTGCAAGGTCTTTATTTTAGCGGTTGATGCTGCAAGATCAGCTTCTAGCTCAATTTGCTCCATCTTTAACTTCAATTTTGCTTCCTCCATTTGCAAAGCATGTTTCTCTTTCAAGGCAGCAACTCGTGCCAGTGCAGCAGCCTGTTCTGCTTTGGCCTTTTTTAACTCTGCAGAGACTGAGGAAGATCTGGATGCTGATGATCTTATGGAAGAAGAGGATTTTGATTTCTGTGATACATTGGATATGCTGTCAGATGGTCTGATTGTTGATTGTACAATGTCTTTTTTCCATGTTTCGACATCGTTCAAAAAATAATTTAGGTTAGTTATTCGAGGCTCAAACCAGTCATCGTAATCATTTTCTTTTTCTTCCTCTGATAAGAGCTCTTGAACTAACTTATGAGCATTTCTAAACTCATCCACAGCTTCCTTAAATGCTTGCACTGATTCATTGACTGCATCAACATTTCCTGCATCCGACATCAAAGTCTTGATTTCATTAATCTTTCTAGTACAGGCACCCAGTCTGCCTCTGCGCGAAAGAACGCGCACCTTTAACATGTCCTCAGACGCAGGAGGAGTTTCAGGATCAGACATCGTTAATTATCACACAGATCCCTTCTCTGTCAAATAAGTTCATCAATAAGAATTCTTCTTTGCCACAGTCCTTTTTCAAAATCAACAACTTTGCTTTCGGTAGTGATCCATAGTTTCTTTGTAGCGCAGCGGCGCGTTCATTCATAAACTTAATCAGCTGGTTTTACTCACGACCCGCTGGCTGCTTTCTTTGTTCGTCTGCGAGTGATCCGCTGGATCCCCCAACTTTGCGTCTTTCATCAAGTCATCAGTGAAGTTTTTCCACTTGTTACGGCTACTCTTGGATTTTAACAAAAATCAAAAATCAAAAGGTGCCAGAGTAGTTTCTAGGAGGAGGGTTTTCCGACTCATCCAAAACAAAGCACTCGCGGAAAGTTTTCTGGTGGCAAACGGTGACTTTCTCAATGTACAAAAATAACAGAAACACTCTCCGAGTTGACTTTCCAAAAAATGTAAAATTAAACTTTATTTGGTGCGGTGGAAAAACTATTTCACCCCTCGCTCCTTAACCAAACAATCAGATGCCCTGTAGCAGCTGCTTCCGCTGCCTAATCACAGCAGGAGGCCACCTGATAAGGAGGAGGGTCTAAACAAAACAAATAAATAAACAAGTTACAATAGATATATTATTTATATAAATTTAGATCTGTAACCTTAATACATTAGCAAAAATAAATTAATTCAATTCTTAATAGGCTCCAACACAGCGTCTGTATATTATAACACTGCATATCCTCTAGACACTAATATATCTTTTTCCACATGCATGACAACACTCTTCCCTTACAAAAAAATCACATGAAAATCACATGTGATTTTCTATTATCACATGTGGATCACATAATCCACAAAAACAATCACATGTGATTCCCATTTCCCACATGTGGGTCATATTTTCCACATGTGGTCAAGTATTTTGTTCATGTGTTCAATGTTCCTTGCATCTTGTGATCACATAATTTTTTTCACATGTCAATATCATTAAATTGCCTGTCATACCCACATTTCTCAATATTTTTAAGTACTTGAATGTATTATAGTTATACATTTAAGATATATTTAATGAATGTACAACATATATATTCACATTTAATATTTTGAAATGTTATATGTCAACAATGGAATAAATCTGATAAGTAAACACTCACACCCATCTGTAATGTAATTCAATTTTTATTTTTTTAACATTGAAATAAAAATTTTTTTGTTTATAAAAAATTGAACAATGCATATTAAACATGTCAGAAAGAAAAATCAATGTAAATATGACAGAGTTGGCACAAAAGATAATGTGTTTGTTGTGAGTTTTGCTGTTAACCAATGTAATATGGTCAGTACCGCTTCCAATGGTATTTAGCTTATACTTATCTGCATACAATTAATCTGTGATTGGATGAGCTGAAATGCCCATCCAATCATGTTTCATTTTACTGACGTCTCGAATTACTCATTGTAAATCTCGCGCAGGTTTACGTAGAAAACAAATCGTACACGAGGCTGCAGCGTTTTCGTGGTAGCAGAACTAAAAAGAAAATATGTATGTTTTAATTAGGTGGGTTAAAGACAATAAGGTCAGTGTGGGCAGTGACACATTTGTGAAAAACAAAAAAATGCTTTTCGACCCGAAGAGGATCGGCTGGGTGGATCATGGGGTCATTGGGAAGAAACCACCGAAGGATGGTTGGAAAGCCTTTCCGGCTCAGATTCTCAAAGTAAATGGTAATATTTTTAGTATTGTGTCCTTTTTCTCACTAAACACAAATGAATGAAATATATCACTTTTCTTGATTCTTATTCAATACTTGTACTGTTCTTTTGCTTTTATGTATACATATAACAGAAAGTCTTCAGGTCATTCGGGACGCTGAGAAACGCTGGATAGAAAACAAAAAAATCCGTCCACAAAATTCAAAGGTATGTATATATATATATATATATATATATATATATATATATATATATATGTGTGTGTGTGTGTGTGTTTTATGTTGGAAGATCATTGTTAACAGACTGACTGGTTTGTTCCCTCAGATCTTAGTAGAGACGACTTAACGCTAGCTAAGCTAGCGTTAGCTTAGCTAGCGTTAAGTCGTGTGCTTGTGTGTTTGTGTGTGTGTGTGTCAACGGTTCACTTGTGGGATTGGTTCACTCAGTTCACTAAGGAAATCATTTTGGTTCTGTGGAAATTATTATTAATATTTTTTAATTACTTTTAAAGGTAAACCTTACGTTTTTTCTGTTTTCTAATCAGGCTAATCAGCCTCAGGCCTCCAATAATTCAGAAGACGACGACGACGCAGAGACAACCTGTGATCCTTCGGATCATGTAAGATGCAGGCAACACACATACATACTTTTTTGTATATGCCATATATATTATACATAGTGCACACATACACATATACAAATAAGGAGCTTTATATATATAAATTGTTCCCCTTGTTTGATGGTTGAGTCATACTAATAGTTTTTGTTCACAACATCAGACAGACGACAAATCTCAGATTACAGAGTTGGAGGATCACATCAAAAAGTTAGAGGAAATAATTGGAAAGAAGGATAAGGAAATAAAGAGACTTCGAAGGGCAAATTTACTACTACAAGACGGTAAGTTCACAAATCTCTTACAAAATGGTTGCCAAATAACTTCTTATGTCTGATGTCTTATATTGTGATTCAGGACTGTCAGACACAATATATAAAAGTGTCAAGGAAGCAGTCAAGGCTGTCCAGCAGTCATCCAGTTCTTCCAACCAATTAAAGGAGGAGAGGTATGTCTATGAGCTGGTGTTAGAAGTCATGTGAATAGTTTCAGATAAAAGACATGATATATTTTGGAGTTTATATAAAATTATTGTTTTATTTTTGCAGAGTGTGTCTTTGAAAAATCATACAGCAAACTCTGTGGGACTTGACTACACTCAGCGGTACAGCGGTTTCAAAAAAATGACTAGAAACGTGATGGACTCCCTCTTCACTCTTGAAGAAATGTCAACATGTTCAGTGACTGGAAAGAAAGGAATTCTTGGAAATGGAAAGAGAAGCTTTGACCAGGATAAAGTAAACCTTGTCATTGGTGAGTATACCTAAAAAGTAACTTAATTACTAACCACCACAAGTATGGAGTGAAAATAGTGTCAAAAAGATTTGTGCGTGTGTAAAAAGATTTGTGCGTGTGTAAAAAGATTTGTACGTGTGTAAAAAGATTTGTGCGTGTGTAAAAAGATTTGTACGTGTGTAAAAAGATTTGTACGTGTGTAAAAAGATTTGTGCGTGTGTAAAAAGATTTGTACGTGTGTAAAAAGATTTGTGCGTGTGTAAAAAGATTTGTACGTGTGTAAAAAGATTTGTGCTTGTGTAAAAAGATTTGTACGTGTGTAAAAAGATTTGTACGTGTGTAAAAAGATTTGTGCGTGTGTAAAAAGATTTGTACGTGTGTAAAAAGATTTGTGCTTGTGTAAAAAGATTTGTACGTGTGTAAAAAGATTTGTGCTTGCGTAAAAAGATTTGTGTGCGTAACAGGATTTGTGCGTGTGTAAAAAGATTTGTGCTTGTGTAAAAAGAGCACAAGCATTTGAGTTATGTCTTCAGCCAAAAAGTTATGACTGCATTTTTAAATTATGTAGTTTTCCTGGGGTGTGAAACACAATAAATTTCACCATTATGTGAATCTCATGTAAATTACATGATAAAAGCACATGTATGTGGGTGATTTTGTGGTTACAGATGTGAATCACACGTGTAGAAAATATGTGAATTACTAGTGATGAACATGTAATACACATGTCATCACAAGGGAATCACATAGGATTTCAACACACAACATTCTCAAATCACGCATATTTTGTATGTGCTTTTTCAAAAATCCTTCATATGTGAACATTTGTGTGAACCACATGTGCATTTTTCAGTTTGCAGTAAATTCATGTGAAATCCACAAATACATATTGATCAACTGATAAATACTTTTTTGCATTGATTTATACAGACCAAATTAAGAAGGTGTTCAAGGATGTTGATGTCTCTGACATCAAAGTTTGCATGGCACAAAAATTGAAGGACACCAGGAGACGCGCTGAGAGGTGACATTACATTAAGTTAAATGTAATGTAATTAGATTATTTCATACCTTCTGCTCAAGTAATCTTTGAATTTGTCTTTACACAGGCAGCCAGGGCAAAACGATGTACTGTAAACCAATAGTCAAGTCATCCTGTGGCTGGCTGATCACGGTGCTGCAATTTGTGTGTTGAAATTGTTTGCTTTTCTTTATTCTTTGATCTTCCACAGAATGTTGCTCATTTAGATAAGCAACATTCTGATTGTGAATAGCTTTAAAGAGGAATAAATACATTTCTTTTTTTTTTTTGGTCAAATATATTTGTCTCACATGTCTTTATTCATAGCAAGTTTTTTGTAACCGTTTTGTAAACAAAATCAAATAAGACTTCATGTGAAAGATGCATTGAAATAATGAGAATCACATGTATAAACATTTGTGATTTTTTTTAAATCACATGTGCTCACATGTGATTCACATGTGAATCACGTGATTTTACCACGAAACGTTCCAAAATCACACGTATACATGTGCTTTCACATGTGATTCACATCATTCACATGTAAAAATTTGTATGAACCACGTGTGGTTTTCATGTGGTTTTCATGTAAGGGCTAGCCCTCAGAACACACAAAGAACAGAAATACATAAAAACAGAACTTGTCATAACAATGAACAGGTTTTCCAAATAGGAGGATCCCTAATTCCTCTTAATGTAGGGGGAAGTGCCACTAAGTGGGGCCCCTGCCTAGTTGCCTACTTAAAGGAAGGAAACTGAAAAAACTAATCTAAGAGTCACCTGCATCGGTTCTTCATTACTCCAATTATGAAGGGGGTCACAGTCCTCACCATACTCCTGCGCAGAGACAGCCACCCCGTGACACACTGGTACTAATCAGATGGTCTGCTTCTCTCGCTGCAAGATGATCAATTGTTTCTTCGGTGGAGGTAAGGAAGATTATTCCACCATAGCAACGTCCTCTCTGCCTGGCCGCTGAAACACCTTCAGCTTTTCCCGTGCGCTCTCTCTCAGGCCAGGCGCGCTCCCAACGCGTCGTGGTCCCACTATATCCGTTGACAGAAGATTGTTGATCGCCTCCGCTGTGATGACTTTGGACCTGTTTGCAGACACCGGTCCCACTGTGAATCCACGTCTCCTTAGGTCCAGCGCAGCCTCCTCCGCGCTGCTGTAGATGACCACGCCGGAGTCAAAGTGCACACGCATTTTGGCCATCGGGGTTTGGAACCGGATAGCGTTTTCTTTAAGTGCTTTCTTAACCGGAGCATACTCTCTCCTCTTCAGTTGTATGTTTTCAGCATAATTGTGGTCGAAGAATATGCGTTTTTCTTGTATATATATAGGCTTCTTCCACACCGCGCGGAGAATTTGTTCTTTAACGTTAAATTTCAGGAAGCGCACCACCGTGGACCGAGATGGAGCCCCCACTGGAGGCTGCGCACCCAGCGCTCTGTGGGCTCTCTCTATCCCCAGATTCTTCTCACTGCCCAGATCCAAACTGTCCCCGAGTTCAGTTCTAAGCATGTTTTCCACATACCTCTGCATTGAGGTACCTTCTGCAATTTCAGGGATGCCATATACCCGCAAATTATTCCGGCGTGAGCGTCCTTCCAAATCCTTGATCTTCTCCCGAAGTAATTTCTGGTCATTTAGCAGCTGGACAATAGCATCACTCCAATGTCCCACCTCTCTTTCTCTGCCATGCTCTTCTCCATTTCTCCAAGATGCTTACCCATCTCCTCGGTCTTGTTGATAGCGGCGCTAACAAGTTGATTTATTTCGTTTGTCAGCTCGTTCAATAGGACTTTAATTTCCTCCTTTAAGCTCATTCTCAATTGCGCTAACTCCTTCTTCATTTCTGATTTGAGGTCCTGCATGCCCTCCGCCATTACTTCACTCACCACCTTTCTTAGTGAGCTAATTGTAGCAGGCAAGGCCTCATCCGCCATCTTCTCTCCTTCCTCGCCGTGTGTGCTCCGCAGGTTTTGCTTTTGTGTCGCATTTCCGAGTTCCGAGACTGGACTCGTCCTTTCTTGTTTTTATCCCCACTCATTCTTCTTGCGAGAGAGTAACTTTTAACGCGCTAAACCTTGGATTAGGGGGGGTTTATATCTAGCGACGCAGGACCTCTTTTCTATGCTGCCACACTGTTCGCCATGACACCGGAAGTCCCGGCCTAATTATTAAATAAAACCAGCACAACTCAAGAAATAAAAACCGCGCATGATCATCAGTTCTTCAGTCCCATAAATTGAAAACTTACGCAGGTTCTTCTTCTTCTTGTTTTATGGCGGTTGGCAAACAACTTACAGGTGCATTACCGCCACCTTCCAGGTTGGAGTATGGATCACACGCTTATAACCTCCCCATAATACCCGTCCTTCTTAGAAATCTAAAAATACTCTCAAATATTATATCTCCTGACGATTTCTGAAATATTTCTTCTAAATCTAATTTACAATTATTCATCTCATTAACCAACATCTCTCTCTCCCTTACATACTTATTGCATTCTAAAAATACATGCTGTATTGTTTCCATCTCTCCACAATACTCACAACAACCTGTACTGTGTTTATTAATTAACTTAAGAGTACTATTTAACCTTGTGTGCCCAAATCTGATTCTAGAAATAATATCTTCATCCCTTCTATTCCTATTACCTTTTCTATACCCCCCAACTCTTTTTTGAATTTTATAATAAAATCTCCCTTTTTCTCCTCTATCCCACTGTTCTTGCCATTTTCCCTTCATATACTGCTTAACAACACTTTTTATCTCATTTCTACTTATTTTAATATTTAACTCAACAATTTCCTTATTAGAGGCTCTCTTAGCAAAATTATCTGCCAATTCATTTCCTACAATACCAATATGAGCAGGAATCCAAATTAATTTAATCTGAGATCCTTTCGTCTTAATCCTGAAAATTATCTGAACTATATCCTCTATAATATCTTGCCTAACTTCCGATTTCATTCCTTGTATACTAATTAATGCACTACTAGAATCTGAACAAATTACAAACTTTCCTCTTCCTATTCCCTCTATCCATTCTAAGGCTATTAAAATTGCCATTAATTCGCCTGTATACACTGTTAGTTTATCACTAATTCTTTTGTTTTCCATAACATTTAAATCTGGAGCAACAAATGCTATCTGTTGGATAAATTGTATTTTTAGTAATTATCAAATATTCGTTGTATCATGTAGCTTTGTAGTAACATTTAGATAATGTTTAATTATATGCTTTTTCTCTTTTTCCTCTATTCTAAGTAATGTCTCTGTGTGTTGAATAATTATGATTCCTTCCTGTGACCTCTTTGAGAAAGAGAGCAGTGAAGCCTTCATGGAGATAGCGGAGACAACTCTGTCTGCTCTCCTGTGGTACTCGACGCCGTGTCTGGTACTCGACTGGAGCAGAAAGATTTAGAGTGTAGATAACATGTGTCTAATAGTAAATGTCATTAGCGCTGCAACAATGTGATAAATTGTTTTCCCCTCCCTTTGAGAGTTAAAGCGCTCAGTGTAAGAGGGTCCCCTAAAAAGCAATAAAATAGAGGGAGCGGGAGATGTGTTTTCAGAGCGGTTGGAGATTTGTAACTGAAAGCATCTCTCTGTCTGCTCTCCTCGCGAGTACAAAAGAATTTAACTCTCTTGTCTTTCCTGTTTTGTTTAATAGGTATTTAGACCCAACACTATCCCTACTTGATTATTTGACATTTTTGAAGCGTCTGTATATACTTGGATATACTTTGAATATTCTTTACTAATATAATTTTCCACTTCATTCTTTTCCATCTCTCTTCCCTTTTCCAATAATTTTAAGTCAACTTCAGCCTGTTCTAATACCCATGGTGGGATGGCAGGAGAGGCAACTACCAAACTAATTTGAACTTTATCAATCCCAATTTATTTTATTTTATTTAAAATTACCCATCCAAAACTATTTGTATTTCCTTTTCTTTTCTTTTTCCTGACAAGGTTTTAGTGTTAAATATGGAGGATAATTTTTGCTATGACCTTTAATATTCGCCCAATATATTACTGCTATTTGTTCTCTTCTAATCTTCATTGGCATCTCACCCTGTAGAGCCGAGACTGGAGTTGTTTTCATCGCTCCGCAGCATAATCTCTTACCGCAGGTTTTCCTCCTGGAAGGAGCGACATGGAAGAAGCCCCGCCCAGCAGGAAGTGCACGTTCACCGTCCCGATGTTAACAGTGGTTAGTGGGCGGGGTCTGATACGGAGTAGCCGTCCTGTTCACCAATCAGCGGCGAGGACTTAAAAACTCTCCTCCAATAGAGCAGCTCTCCTCCCAGATGTATGGCCTTAGGTCCCGCCCCCTACATGAAAGTACCGAATGGGGGCGGTTCAAGAGGGCGTGGCTTAGTCTCAGTTCGATCCAGTTTGAAAGTGAACCGACCGCTCCAGTCGCAGATTCATCCCCAAAACAACAACAACCCGAACCGAGACCCAGAAAGCCCAGAGATCCGGTCTTAGTCCCCTTGTTCCGGGCCTCCTACCGTGTGAGTATCCATGTCCGTCCCGCCTCAGCCGAACCGGTTCAGGTTAGATTCTGCCTGGAGACGGGCTCTGATTCTCAGCCTGTTTGCGGCTGACAAATGCCGCAAATTGCATTTCTGAGCCTTTTAGCGGATAAAAGGCTGAGAAATGCTTTTAAAATGGCTGCTGCTTCGGTCAGACCGGGGCGACTGTCCCAGGCCTCCAACCTGAGCTCCGTGGTGTTTCCACGCAGGAAACTGTTCACAGTGTGGGGTTGTAAACACGAAACGCCCATTTTTCTCACTACAAATGCCAGGAAGTAGCCGTATCCCCTCCATACGACACTGACCTCTCCGGGAAGTAGACGGAGCCCTCCGTTCAAAATGCGCAGCAGCTGCAGAGTCTTGGTGTTTCCGTTGCAGAACGCGTTAAGTTAAATAAAAACGTTTTTTGTATGAAATTTAAATTAAATATATTTCCCCCGGGTCTGCGGTGCTGGTTTATACCGATTAAAGAGCGTTTCTGTCCGGTTCTCCGGCCCGCGGAGGGGGATGGGCCGCTGCGCAGAGGGCGGGAAATGGTGGCCCATTGTTCTTCATGTTAGCTCGGCCAGGCTAGCCGCTGCGGACAGGAGGAGACTGGGGGAAGGAGCCGGAGGTTCACCCGGTACCGGTACCACAACCCTGTCCCGGAGGAGAACCGGGTCTCTGCAAGCGGAGAACCGGAGAGCTAGGGGGCTTCAAACCGGCTCCAACGCGGAGAAATGGATCCTGTGGCCGGGTTCTTTGTCCCGGAGAGCCGCAGAGAGCCGAGGGAGGCCGTTGAACAGAACCGAGCCTCGGTGGAGCAGAACCGGATGGACCCGGGACTGATGTCCGGAGAGGAGAACCCTGTTTAATTTACATGAAGGATTTATTAATTAAATTATTAGATTAATACTGACATCTTAAAGAAAGTCCTGATCGGTTATTAATTATAACCAAATATCAGTTAAATATTTATCTTTGAAACAGAAATAACTGGAAACAGATCAGATTAAAGGACCTGTCATATTAATCTGCTCAGGTTGGATTAAATAGTTAAATTAGGGTTTTTAGTAAAATAAATAGATCATTTTAATCCAGACAGAACCAGGATCCAACCAGAGGTTACACAGGAAGTCAGGACTAGTTTCAGTGTAACACAGTTATTAAATCTTCCTTCAGGCTTTTTTCCTTTTGCGGTCGCCACAGCGACTCATCCGTCTCCATGTAATCTTTACTTCCTCATCTTCTTTTCTCACTCCAACCACCTTCATGTCTCTTTCACTCCATCCATAAATCTCTGGTTTTCCTCCAAGTCTCTTTCCAGGTTCATCCTCAGCTTCCTCCTACCGATGTCTTCACCGTCTCTCCTCTGTCCAGGTCCAAACTCTCAGTCTGGCTTCTCTGACTTTATCTCCTAAACATCTGAGCTGTTGCTCTGATGTTTCATTTCTGATTTTATCCATCCTTGTTGTTCCTAAACAGAACCTGAACATCTTCATCTCTGCCTCTTCATCACTGCCACTGTCTCTAAACCAAGCAGCATTGCTGTCTCACCACCGTGTTGTTCACCTTTTCTTTCATTCTCACTGATACTCTTTCACACCTGACACTTTTCTCCACTCTGCTTAGACACGTTTCTTCACTTCTTTTCCACTTGCTGTTGTTCTGGACTGTTGACCCAAAGCACTTAAAATCTTTCACCTTTCTTATTTCTGTTTCCTGTAACCTCATGTCTCCACTCGGCTCTCTGGTTATTTATTCTGTCTTGCTACAGCTATTCTTCATTCCTCTCCATTCCAGGTTAAGCCTCCATCTCTCCATATTTTCCTTTGCTCTCACCACAGATCACAATGTCAGCTGCAAACATCACAGCCCTGGAGATTCCTGTCTCACCTCATCATGGATCATAAACTCTCCAGTCTAATCCATTAATAATAAATTAATAATGAGCTAATTATTATTAGCTCTGTAGAATTTACTGTCATCAGATTTGTTCTGCAGGAGAAAATAATGTCAGGTTTATATTAATATGATAATAATTCTATTAATAAATTGTTTTAGAGGCTGAACAGTAATGAAGATGTCTCCATGTTGGACTCATCTCTACTGATGGAGACATCTGATTCTACTAGAGCTGCTCTCCTCTTCCTCCTCCTCTTCCTCAGGCGCCATCATGATGCGTAAAGATGTCAACAAGCCGAAGGGGAAGACGTCGGCCTACGCCTTCTTCGTCCAGACGTGTCGAGAGGAACACCGCAAGAAAAACCCCGAGCAGTCGGTCAACTTCGCCGAGTTCTCCAAGAAATGTTCCGAGAGGTGGAAGGTCAGAGACGCCGGGATGGACAGGGGGACAGACGGGGGGATGGGATGAGAGAGAGGGACAGTTGGACGGAACGGGGGATGATAGGAGGGACATATTCTTTCTGTAGATCTACAGAAACACAGTGCAGCTCCCTCTGACATTGTCTGGACTCCAGAATGTCCAGAGAACATTCTGGACATTCCTGGCGGACCAGACAGTCTGCAGTCTGGTGGACAGAGACGGAGGTCGTCCTCCATCTTTGTGTCCAATGTGAGGACAGTCTAGTTAAAACCTTTATAAACTGTTAGTTCAGATGTTTTCAGGTTCAGTAGGAAGAATCAGTTCCAGGTTCTTGAATCTTGTTGAGGTGACTCACTTTGTGAAAGGTCAAAGGTCACAGAATCAGTCACATGGTTCAACATTATGGGATGATAAAGTCATTCATGAGTTAGAAATAATTTAGATATTGAATTATTAGTTCAGAAATGATTTTTGGTTTTTCATGTAGATGATCTGAGATTAATTTCAGTAAAATAAATCCAGATGTTTTATTCTCCACATGTTGATCCTGCTGGGAGTCAACCAGGTGGTGGCAGCATCATCCTCTGGTCAGTGAGGCGTTCAGGTGTCGTTGTTCTGTAAACTACAGAACCTCATCAGTCGGGTCAGAACCAGGATCAGGTTCTGATGACGTGAACTCCTCCATGTTGGGTCTGAATCAGAGCATCAGCAGCTGATCAGTTTATTCTGATCAGATCAATATTGCTTTAATAACATCAATGTTTATTTTCTGCCTGGTTCCAAGAACCTGCAGCGAGTTTCCTCTTCCTGTTTCCTCTTCCTGTTTTAGTCATTAGATCAATCAGCGACCTGCAGGTCAGACTCTGATCAGGTGATCATGTTCATTGATAAGGATCATTCAGCTGATTGATCAGTTTCTGATCCAGCAGGAAGTAAACATGTCTGACATCACAGGAACCTGTGACCGTATGGAGGAAGAGTGGGGATTTTCCATGCTCGTCCTGAACGCAGCACAGGAGTAATGATGTCAGCAGCTGCTGGTTCACTAAACAAAGTATAGCTGGTGGAAAACACTGAGAAGTCTGGCTCCACTTTTCTAAATGCGATGCTAGTTGTGCTCATTGGGGGGGCTAGCATATCACTGGGGGGGGGGGTCTGACTGCACGGTAACCCTCTTACCCCCAGATATACTATTTCATTTATATAATTATAAGTAATTTCCACTATCAGTAATGTTGTGTCTACCATAGGATTCTGCTGGTCGTTATCTTTCATTACAGCCTCATTGGTGACTGTATGTTGAAGCACTGAGGAGTTACAGTCATTAGCAGTTTGTATATAGATGTTGTCCAAGTGTCACATTTGGAGACTCCAAATAGATGCTCCAAATGGCCACTGGGACAACATCTGTAAAATAAAACATGTCCAAAATGACATTTCTTTTTTGGGCTAGTTTGATCAGTCTTGAAATCCACAAGCAGAAAACTTTATTCTACAGATTTATTATATTTCCTATTCCATACATTCAACACTCAATGTGCATTTATAAGAAATAAAAATGAAAAATCTGGGTGAAGCAAAATTCTTCAATTTCTTTTGTGTTACAAACATAATAGCTACAAACTACTTACAGTTCAAGTATTTTTGACAGCAAAAATAGAAAATGTATCTTGTCATCTTCATGAAGAGACCAAGCTTTTGCATGAACTCCAAATTGTTCAGGATCAGCAGCTGATTTAATTTGGGTTTACCTTCTCAGCTGTTTTTGGTGATTTAAGGCAGCGATCCCCGACCTTCCCTTCGCAATTTTGCTGCAGACCGGGGGTGCGCGCGCAGTACAGTGAACCCTCGTATTTTGCGGGGATTACGTTACATATTATATGCAGAACACAATGCACGATGCAAATCCGTGAAGCAGCGAGACCACGAAATAGCGAGGGTTCACTGTACTCCAGGGGTGTCCAAACTTTTTGCAAAGAGGGCCAGATTTGATCAAGTGAAGATGCCCGGGGGCCAATAGTTTGTTCGGACATTTTTTAACTACAAAAGTTTCACACACTGTTATAAAACAATTTTCATTGTCACAATTATCTTTATTTTTCAAATGACAAAAAAAACAAAAACAAATATAAGCCACTCAGGCAAATGAGAACAACTCTAAAAACCCAAATTCTGCCTTTCTTTCATATCTGGAGAGTCAGATAACATTGAACAAACTGTATGAAATACCTTAAATTTACATGAGTTTAAAAATATCTTTGCCTCAAGAACATTTTAAACAGGAGTTAAAGTAATGCAAAGTTGTCTGTTATTATTAAATCTTAGAACAAGTGAATTTTGCTCGTCATTTACTATATCTACAGGTTCATAACCAAATCTTACTCAAGAGTTTAATAAAGATAAGTGCCATAAATCCAGGTGCATAAATGTTCTTTTGGCTCTTCACTGCTGATAGTGACAGACGTTACCGTTCAAAATACTCAGTTTCATGTCCTCAACTCTCAGTGCCACACTGTTCTCTCTTGAAAGCGGCGGCCCTCACTGTAAACTTGTTTTCTTTGCAGTGGCCATGGCAGAAATGAGCGGAGAGCGGTTCGCTGCACGGAGGCAGAGACTGATAGTATTAAAGTGGTGCTGCCACCATTTGGTGAAAGGAGGAATTACAGTTTCAAGTTTTATGATTTATTTATTCTGTTTCACAGTGCAGGCGGGCCATAAATAATACATTATAAAACCCAAGCTGCGGGCCGTATGAAATCTGACCGCGGGCCGTGATTGGCCCTCGGGCCGGACTTTGGACATGCCTGCTGTACTCCGATGTTGTTTTGACGTAACTGGTAAAATCCGGTTTGGATTTTCAAAATAAAAGATCCGGAAGTAGTTCATTATTTCTTGCGCGGCCAGGTACCAATTGGTGGCCCGGCGGTTGGGGACCACTGATTTAAGGGGTTAAGAACAAGATTTTTCTTAAGGCTGATGATGCACAATTTTCAACAACCTCAGACTTATAACTGAGTTAGCCTCTGTTAGCATGTCGACTCTTCATCTGTAGCCAGCAACATGGACAAACAAAGTTTGATACATTTGGTGATAAACAGCGATGTTTGCAAGTGAATGACAGGAATACATGGATTTTAATTTGTGCAGAAACACAAAACCCTGTGTTACTCTGCTGAGTTTGATCTTTAAAGAAATCTGTTAAACTGCTGTGATGTTACGGGCGTGCCGTGGTGGCGTAGCGGTTAGCGCGACCCATATTTGGAGGCCTTGAGTCCTTGACGCGGCCGTCGCGGGTTCGACTCCCGGACCCGACAATATTTGCCGCATGTCTTCCTCCCTCTCCTTCCCTGTTTCCTGTCAGCCTGCTGTCATATAAGGGGCACTAGAGCCACAAAATACCCCTGGAGGGGTAAAAAAAAACAAAAAAAAAACTGCTGTGATGTTACAATAGAAAAACTTGGATGTTGTCTTGATATGTTTAAATTTATATAATGAAAAATAAATGTTAAATAATAAAAATAGTAATTATTATTAAAAAGCTATACACGCAAAATTACCAAAAACGGGTACCATTGAGTATCGACCCGATTCCCAGATACTGGATATCGGCAGGGCCGGCCCAAGCCTCCATGGGGCCCTGAGCCAAATGTGGTTTTGGGGCCCTCTAGTTCCAACAGTGTGGACCGGCTGCAGTCAGCAGTCTGATCATTAGATCATTCACACGCCTGCTATAAACTTATTGCATCTCTAGCTGTGCTGTTCACATTATATACATGTATAATAGATACATTTATTGGCCAACTGGTTTATCGACCAGTTGATTTCTGGGAGCCGATTTCCTCCCAGCTAATATGTGAAGCTGATTTTATCCCCTGATCTGATCAGCAAAGGTTTATAAATCATCTCTGTCCTCTTGTATAATGTATGCATATAGCTCCCATATTTATATATATACACAATATCTATATCTCTTGCTATAACCCCTTATAGTCCATACATACATAGTCTTGTACATCTGTAAATAAATATTTATATCTCGTAGAGCACTTCTGGATAGATGCAAACTACATCTCGTTGCTTGTACTTGTGACAGTGCAATAAAGTTGAATTTTATTCTATTCTGCTCTGCAGTGAGACGTTTAACTGACAGACCGACCCACCAGGTCTGAACGTTTACAGCTAACAATATTCACCCCATTGTTACCAACTCAGTGACTTTCTTGCTACATTTAGCAACATTTCAGACAAAAAAAATTCATATCAGCCAAAATCTAAATCAGCAGGTCAGGCTTTTAAAGATCGGTAACCAGGGATCGGCCAGAAAACTGCAATCGGTGCAGCTCTACACATATTCATGACATTCTTTGATTAAATTCATTTCTCTTAAGCGTTACTCCAACAGCTAAAATGTAATTTATACCAGGTGAGTCTTTCTCCCCTGAGAATGTGGACCGGTACCGGTACCGGACTGATTCTGAGCCTTCAAATGATTTTAACAGAAGTTTCTCATAACTTAGAAGTTGATGTAAAAATAATGTTTTTAGCCACTAAATGATTTTGCTCAGCAGCAAACAACATAGAGCAGCTCATCATGTAGCAGCTTGTAGCCTGACGGAAAAACATTTAGCTAACAATGTCAAACATTGACAAGTTTTAATTATTCTTATTAAAAACGGTTTGAAGCCAAAATAGCTCAGAAACATCCAGAGCCACCATGAGAATCAACACATTTAAAGTTTAAACTCTAGCATAAATGTTTACTGCTGAACTGGACCGGTCCAGGTCGCTATCAAGCTAATGTTCTGTTAGCAGCTTTACTAATCTTTTTTAAAAACATTACCAAGGCTCATTAAAACAAACATTTGTCTTGGCTTGTTTTATTCTTCCTCTTTCTTTTCTCCTTTTCTGAAACATAGTTTTGCTAACTTAACTTCTGACCGGAGCTTTGGACCTTTGGATGTTCTGACTGGCAGCTAATGGTACCAGGGAAGAGTGCGGTACCTACCGCGGCCACCAGGGGGTCTCAGGAGCAATTTATTTGTTTTTTCTTTTTATCCATAAAATAAAGATTTCTACATACATTATCAAATATATATTATTGTAAAACAAATCAGTTCATAGTGAAATTGTGTGTTTTTTATATTATAATGACATTAAATTATTACTAAAACATTTTTTAAAATCAGCTCCACTGAGGGGGCCCCTTGGTGGCCCTGGGGCCCTAAGCTGCTGCTTAATTTGCTTGTGCCTTGGGCCGGCCCTGGATACCGAATTGGTCTGGTTCCATCCTACAGGAACCAGATATTTATTAATATTAATATTAATGAGATGTTGATTCCATCAGAGGAACTGAAGCTGATCAGTCCTCATTAATTAATTATAGGTAATAATCAATCTGCTGTTGGACTCAGGATCAGTGATGATAGAAAGATGATCTGGACCACCATCCCGTCCAGAACCATCATGTTCCTCCTGACATGGTGCATTCATGGACATCTGGACTCTTCTGTTCCAGTCTCAGTTCCTCCCAGTGAGTCTGGGATTAAAACAGCTGATGGAGATCTGACCTCAGAGACAGGAAGCATCTAGAGACAGATAACTTCCTGTTGGTGTCCTGCCAGGTCCTCTGTCCTCCAGTTGGTCCCACCTTGTTCTCTCGTCCAGGCGCTGTCCCCCGGTGAGAAGAAGCGTTTTGAGGACATGGCGAAGGCCGACAAGGTCCGCTACAACCGGGAGATGAGGGACTACGTCCCGCCCAAAGGCTTCGGCAAGAGAGGCCGCAAGAGGAAAGACCCCAACGCCCCCAAGAGGCCGCCGTGAGTATCTGCAGGGAGACCTGCTGGTTCTGTTGGTCCAATAGCAGAGGACTGGACCAGAACCTCAGATTCACTGCTGGAGGAGACCAGACCTCCTGGTGGTTGGTTCTTGTTCTGGTTGGGTCTCTCTAATTGGACCTCTCCCTCTGGTCCTGGTCCTGGTTCCCCTCTAACCCCCCTCTGTCCCATCAGGTCGGCGTTCTTCGTGTTCTGCAGCGAGTACCGGCCCAGTGTGAAGCAGCAGTACCCGGGTCTGTCCATCGGCGACTGCGCCAAGAAACTGGGAGAGATGTGGAGCAAACTGGGCCAGACTGAGAAGCTGCCGTACGAGGAGAAGGCCCAGAAGCTGAGGGAGAAGTACGACCGGGTGAGGACCGGACCGGAACCAGAACCAGGGGGAACCCTGACCTCTAACCTCTACCCTCTGCCTGCAGGACATGGTGGCGTACCGCGGTGGGGGAACCTTCGCCAGGAACCCGGACTCTTCAGCTCAGGGCGGCGAGGAAGAGGAGGATGAGGAGGGAGAGGAAGACGATGAAGATGAGGAAGACGACGAGTAGAGAGACTGAGGAGGACGGGGTGTGTTTCAGAGACCGGACCGGTACCGGGCCAGAGACCGGTCCAATCAGACAGACGAGTTCAGGTGACAGAACACCGTCTGGTTCAGAGACCGGACCGGTACCAGTCGGGTCCTATTAGACCGTACGGACTGGTTCTGATGGAGGACAGCTCGATCGGGTCCAGAACCTCTGTTCTGTTCCCGACCCATTGGTCTGACTGGATCTGGTTCTGAGCCAGCTGGGTTTATCCCTCAGGTGTTGATGATCCAGATCAGTTCTGGTTCTGGTTCTGTGACCCGTCTCAGATCCAGATGTCCAGCAGTACCATTTCTCCTCCAGCAGGCGGCGCCTTGCATCATCAGAACCGGGTCAGTCTGAATGACTCCTGTGGGTCCGGTATGGGTGTTGCCATGGTATCTGACCAATCAGTGGCCTCAGAAAGCCCAACATGGTTCTGCTTCACCAGAACCGGGCCGCTGTAAACCAGGAACCAGAACCAAATGGTTGATCAACATGGTTAGAACCTTTTGTGCGACCCGGTTCCATGGGGTCAGGATGACCTGTTGACTAGCTGACCCAGTTACCATGGTAACCAGCGGCTCCTCCCAGCTTCCCTCTGTAATTCTGAGGTCTGTGTGACCTCTGACCTCTAGCAGAACCACAGCCTGATCTGATCCAGATCGGTTCTGGTCATGAACTCAGGTCTGGTTCCTGTTAGACACACGGAGCGGCTCAGAGTCCTGACCCGGGTCAGAACCAGGGTCCAGTTAGATACATGGTTCTGTACCTGGACTGATCTTCATCCAGAGGATCCAGAACTTCACTGAGTCACTGATGGAGATCAGAGCTGCTGGAGGAGCTACTAGGTAGGAGCTACTAACTAGTAGCTGCAGCTGCTCTGGCTGCCAGGCACCGGTGGATCCCCTGGTGGATCCCTGCCTGGAGCTCAGGGAGCCCAGGAATAGACACAACTACAGGATGAGAATTGAACCAGGCTCCAGAACCTCAGAGGGTTCTGGTTCATGGTTTCTTCTCTGGATTATAAGACGAACTCTGACCCACCATCACTGAGTTCTGACTGGAGTTCTGACCCGGTTCCAGCCGACCCGCTGAGATCCACTGAGTTTAAACCTTCTGACTCGTCTGACTCTGAAACACACACCGGGTCCTCAGAGCGTTACTGCGTGTGTGAGAACTGTGTGTGTGTGTTAAACTGTCCAACAGTAGCCCCTCCCCCCTCACTGTTACCATGGTTACCCCCCCCCCCCCCCCTCCGTGTTTTTCTTTCTGTCAGTAGAAACTGCAGCTTTTATAATAAAACTACCAACTGCTGCTGCGTCTGACTCACTTCCTGGTCACATGACCACACCGACCAATCAGGTTGCTCCATGGGAAACTGCTGCTACCAGAACCGTTTTGGGCCGCCCAGTGGTTCTGGTCCAGAGAAGAAGCTCCAGAACATCAGAGGGTTCCGGTTTATGGTTTCTTCTTTACGGATCAGAACCAGAACCTTGCTCCATCAACCCGGGTCTGCTCAGTCTCTGGTTCTGGAGCGTAACAGACCTCCTGTATGGATCAGAATCTTAGAGAATCGGAGGTCCAGAAGCTCTGAGTGGTCCGACCCTCAGGTGGAGAACCAGAACCAGGCCAACAGCTCTGGGAAGACCAGAACTGGTCAGAACCATCTGAGGTTCTGAAGCGATTCTACAGATGTTTTACTCAGATGGAGAGAAAAACTTCTGACAGGTCCAGATCCATCCAGGGTTACTGAAGAGGACGGGTTCTAGGAACCGGACCAGAACCAGGTGGTACCAGGTAATAATGGGCGATACCAGCAGGTCCTATCAAACCACGGCACGCCTTTGGGCGTGCCGTGGTGGCGTAGCGGTTAGCGCGACCTGTATTTGGAGGCCTTGAGTCCTCGACGCGGCCGTCGCGGGTTCGACTCCCGGACCCGACGACATTTGCCGCATGTCTTCCCTCCTCTCCTTCCTGTCAGCCTGCTGTCATATAAAGGGCACTAGAGCCACAAAATACCCCCTGGAGGGGTAAAAAAAAAACAAAGGTTCACTTCAGCAGCAGAGCTGACCTTTGACCCCACGGTTCTGCTGGTCCAGACCGGTACTTTCCTGGAGTTCTGGTGCCTCCAGTACCACATGTTGGACCCCCGGTTCTGGACAGCAGGTCAAGTTCTGATTGGATCTCTAGCAGCTGGAAGCTCCTGATGACCGGGTTGGAGAGGTTCGGTTCACCAGAACCTTCTGATCAGGTTCTGCTGTTCCCTCCAGGATGGACCTCCATGTTCAGAACCTCCCGGTTCTGCTAAAACAAGCTCAGCAGTGTTTCCCTGGTCGGTTCTGACCCAGAAGTCCAGAACCCTGAGGCCCGGTCCAAATGGTCAAATCATGACCCGGTTAGTCCTGAAGTTTCTCTGAGATCAGAGATTCAAACGAACCGAAACCCAATTCAGAACCAGAACCGAAACAAACTGATTATAGATCTCATTAAATAGCTGAACTGATTTCACCAAAATATAAAATAATAAATTAAAATTAATAAAGTTTGAAAATAGAAAAACATTATTTATGGTTTTATCACAAAAATCTGATGAAATGATTTGATAATTATTATCTTTATCATTATAGGGAAGATTTTATCCACCAGGTTTATTAAATCCAGATTAAAGTTTATCAGTTAAAACTTTTTGTCTCTGAATCATAAAAACCAGAAACCTGTGAATCTTTGAGAATGAAGAATTAAAAACTCATAGAAAACCATAAACCTTCATCAACTCTGGAGGAAATCTGTTTTTTCTTTTCTTAATCTTTTATTCATCTCATTTTCTCTGTTTAAACTTTTTCTATTGTTTAATAATGAATTTGTTAGGGAAAAAAGTTTCAGAACCAGTTTAGGGTCAGAGGTCAGGAAGCTCTGAGGCTCTGCCTCTTTATGAACCACCCAGAAAACAACTTCCTGTTTTCTTTATTTATTGTTCAACCAACAGGAACATTTTCAGGAGAATTCAACCAATCACAGGTTACAGCACATGACATCATACAGTGGGACCGTCTGATTGGCCGGTCCGTCTCTAGGAAGACATTTGGTGGACAGCAGTGCAGGTAAGAAGGGGTGTGTCATCAGAGGGTGTTCATCGCCATGGTGATGAAGACAGTAAACAAAAACAAACATGGAAACAAAAACATCCAATCAGTGACTAACTCGTTAACTTAACTAATTAATTATCTAATTAACTAACGAGCTGCAGCTACAGGTAAGGAAACTAAGTCAGGTTATGGAAGATAGGCTGTTGCCATGGTTATTGAAGCTATTGTCTGATTGGCTGTGAATTAATCTGTTTCTATGACAACAGGAGAAACTGAGAAACCAGTTCCTGAACTGGTTTGTTTCCAGTGATGAACTGGTTTCCAGTTTAGTTTCTTTCCTTGTTATTAATTTGGTTTCATCTGTTTACACGTCAGTCTGACATCTGGATTCTGAACTGGACTGGACCAGAACTCAACCTTTTGATCATCAACCAGTTCAGGAACTGGTTTGTGTTCCAACATATGAACCAGTTCCTGAACTGGTTTGTGTTCCAAATTATGGACCAGTTCCTGAACCTGTTCACATTGACTGGTTTGAGTTTCTAATTGTTATGAACGTGTTTCTGATCTGATTTTAGGAATTAAATTGTAATAAATATTTAACATTTTTACTAATTTAATGAACTGAATTATTTTAGTTCATGTTGACAAACATTTATCTGTTTAGTCTTTTTGTCTTATTGTGTTTTTAAAGCTTTTTATATTTGATTTTATCTATGACGTAATTTATTTACCTTGTGAAACATTTTTAGTTTGAAATGATCGATATAAATAAATCTGATGTTGACAAATAATGTAAACAAACATAAATAAGCAGGATATAAATAAACATACAAATAAATTAAATGTGTATAAATAAATATGTATGGTGTGTATATTAAATAATTAGGTTTGATTCATGCAGATTATTTAATGCGCTGAGATTACTGTCATCTGATTGGCTGTCAGTGGCAGTGACATCACAGTGTTTCTGGGTTCTGATTGGTCTGTTTCAGGTTATAAACTGTAAAGGATCAAATCTCAGAAAACAGAATAATTTTATTTCAGTCACTGAGTCGGTCAGTGAAAACAAAACAGATCAGGGCAGTGAATGCACCACGAGTGTGGTCAGTGAATGCATCATGAATGAGTGAATCAGTTTGGGTCTCCAAGAGAAGAATCAAATCAATGAACCAGTAATGTGTGAAGTGATTCTGCAGCTCTATTTGGTCAGTGAATGCATCATAAATCTGGTCAGTGAACACGTCATGGATCTGGTCAGTGAATGCATCATGGATCCAGTCAGTGAATGCGTCACTGATCTTCCTGGCCGTCGATCCTCAGCTTGAAGGAAACCCGTCCAGCGAATTTGTCCCGTTCGCTGCCGGCCATCAGAGTGTTGGACGTCACCTTACACTCCACGTTGATGTCGGTGTTCAGAGAGGCGTTCAGGAACTTCACGGCCACCAGAGGCTGGGTGTAGTTCACCTGAGGGACCAAACACATCACACCTCAGAACCACTGATTCACCAGATTATAATCTGTGATCATCTGGGTTAGGATTAGGGATTGAGGACCTGCTGGATCCCCAATCTGATCCAGTTTGGCTGGAATCAGAAAATTCATAGGAAACTTTCTCCAGAACCAGTTTAGAGTTGATTCAGTTAAAATAATAAAGGAATAAAAGAGAGAAACAAAGAACTGATTCCTAAATCTGTAAATCTGATCAGTTTAACAGAACCAGAATAGAACCGGTCCAAGTCCACAGCCCTGAGGAACGACTCTATTTTTAATAACAGGAGAAATAATGAGATGAATCTGATCCTACAGTTTTACTGACGGCTGGTAAAGACTCGAGTTTTCTGGTGAACGAGTCTCTGCCGAGTCCCGACTGCAGGTTATTAACAGGTTATTATCAGGTTATTAACAAGTTATTATCAGTACTGACTGAGTACTACAGAATAGTTAGTATTAATATTACAGTAATATTAATACTGACTGTATTATTATAATATTAATGTAATATTGTAAGTGAATACTACAGAACTAGTCATACTCAGTACCTACAGTGGTAATCCAGCCGGTTCTGGTCCAGACTGACTGAGTTACCTGAGCTTTGTTCCCGTAGTACGGATAGTACATGAGGTTAAAGGTCGCGTTAACAGGAAAGTAGGTCAGAGGTCCCATCTTCTCTCTGTCCTCCTTCTGCAAACAAACAACATGAGACGTTCAGGAACTGCGGGTCATATCTATCTATCTATCTATCTATCTATCTATCTATTTATCTATCTATTTATCTATCTATCTATCTATTTATCTATCTATCTATCTATCTATCTATCTATCTATCTATCTATCTATCTATCTATCTATCTATCTATTTATCTATCTATTTATCTATCTATCTATCTATCTATCTATCTATCTATCTATTTATCTATCTATCTATCTATCTATCTATCTATCTATCTATCTATCTATATCTCAGCTGTTATGTTCAGTCAGGACAGAAATCAATCAATCAAACATCCATCAATAACTGACCCATTTCCTGGGACTCACTCTGATCAGCCATAACATTATGACCACTGATGGACCTCAGGTCTTTCCTCCTTGACCTGTCAGGTTTCACCTTCTGATCTTTGCTGCAGATCATAAAGTTGTTCTCCTGGTTCCTTGATGTTCAGCAGCAACAGATCCTACAGTTTTACTGACGACTGGTAGAGACTCGAGTTTACTGGTGAACGAGTCTCTGCCAAGTCCCGGCTGCAGGTTATTATCAGGTTATTATCAGTACTGACTGAGTACTGCAGCACTATTAGTATTAATATTACAGAAATATTAACACTGACTGTATTATTATATTATTAATGCAATATTGTAACTGAGTTCTACAGAACTAGTCATACTCAGTACCTACAGTAGTAATCCAGCCGGTTCTGGTCCAGACTGACTGAGTTACCTGAACTTTCTTGCTGTTTCACATCAACCAGTTTGAGCTGCTGGTTCTAATACAGCAGATCTATGGTTATGGTTGGGGGTTTTTTTGTTTGTTTTTTTTGGCGCCGGCACAGCTGGCTGCTTGCAGACGCAGCTCCCGTCGTGTGTGTTAATCTGTGTATATTTGCTGTAACCGATTAAGGATCCGTGCTTAAAGAACCCATAGATCATCAGTTAAGCTTTCCACAATGGCTGGATGTGGTTCTGTCGCTATTCTCTGCGTTCTTCTGCTACTTTTTCTACTCTTTGTTACGGAGAACCTCGCCGAGCGGAGTAGAGGCATTGTTTGCTCGCGTGAACAGCTGATTGCGCTGTGTGGGTCTCTGCTGCTGCCCAGAGACGGGCCTGTGGTCCGGAGGAGTTACGGAGGAGACGACTGGGCTGCAGGTCTGGAGTTAAACGGAGGGAGAAGAGGAGACGACACAAACCAGCGGTACCGGCGATTATTGTGGGGAACGTGAGGTCTTTGGTAAATTGGACAGACGAACTCACGGCACTGGTTAGGACCCAGAAGGAGTACTGGGAGTGCAGTACCTCTGCTTCACGGAAACCTGGCTACACTCGCTTATTCCGGACTACAGCGTGGAGGTTCCTGGATTTTCCTTGGTGCGGGGGGACAGGGACTTTTCCAAGAGTCGGAAGAAGAAGGGCGGCGGGATTGCACTTTATGTGAGTGAGAGGTGGTGTAATCCCAGTCATGTTAACGTGAAGGAACAGATTTGTAGCCCGGACATTGAACTTCTGGCTGTGGGAATGCGGCCGTGTTATTTACCGAGGGAGTTTACATCCGCCATTTTGATCGCTGTTTACATTCCTCCATCAGCTGATGCAGCGGTGGCCTGTGACGTCATTAGCTCTACCGCAGCCAGACTCCAGACTCAACACCCGGACGCCTTCATGGTCATCACAGGTGACTTTAACCATGCCTCATTGGACAAAACTCTACACAACTTCCAGCAGTATGTTGACTGTCCCAACAGGGAAAACAAAATGCTGGATCTCCTGTATGCTAATGCCAAAGATGCATACAGCGCCACAGCCCTGTCCCCCCTTGGCAGGTCGGACCACATCTTGGTAAGGATGACTCCCAAGTATGTCCCTCGACTGAGTAGGCAGCCTGTGCGCATCAGGACGGTGAGGAGGTGGACACAGGAGGCAGCTGAGGCACTGCAGGACTGCTTTGGGTCGACAGACTGGGATGTGCTCTGTGGGCCTCATGGGGAGGACATCGACAACATGTCTGACTGCATCACGGACTACATCAGATTCTGTGAGGACACTGTCATGCCAGCCCGGACTGTGCGCTGCTTCTCCAACAACAAACCCTGGATTACCAGCGACCTGAAGGCACTTCTAAACAAAAAGAAGATGGCTTTCAGGTCTGGAGATAAGGAGGAGCAGAGGAGAGTCCAGCGTGAACTCAGAGAGACACTGAGGACATGCAAGGACAACTACAGGAGGAAGCTTGAGTCCAAACACGAGCAGAACAGTGTGAAAGATGTGTGGAAAGGAATGAAGAACATCGCTGGGATCAAGGGGAAGGACACACAGACATCTGGGAGCCTGGATAGAGCAAACCAGTTCAACCAGTTTTTCAACAGGTTTAGCTCACCTCCTGCTACTCCCCTACCACCACCATCCCCCCACACATCCACACTGCCCCAAGTCGTTCAATCCACCTACCGGCATTCTCCTGCACACCACCTCTCCTTCAGCCCCCCATCCCCCCATCTCCACTGCAGACAACAACACCTACCCCCAGCTAACGGTGACTACAGGCCAGGTTAAGAGACAGTTGGAGCGATTACACCAGGGGAAGGCTGCAGGACCTGATGGCATTACACCACGGATCCTGAAGACCTGCTCCATCCAGCTGGCCCCTGGACTGGCACACATGTACAACCTGAGCTTGAGGCTGGAGAGAGTCCCGCTGCAGTGGAAGACATCACATGTGGTTCCTGTTCCCAAGAAGCCAAGGCCATCCGACCCAGAGGACTACAGACCAGTCGCTCTCACATCTCATGTGATGAAGGTCATGGAGAGACTGGTCCTGGCCCAGCTGAGGCCTCAGGTGAGGATGTTTCTAGACCCCCTGCAATTTGCCTACCAGCCCCACTTAGGAGTGGACGATGCCGTCATCTTCCTGCTGCAACGAGCGCTGTCGCACCTGGATGGTGGAGGAGACACTGTGAGAATCACATTCTTTGATTTCTCCAGTGCCTTCAACACCATCCAGCCTCTGCTGCTGGGTGAGAAGCTGCGGAGGATGGGTGTCAACGACTCAGTGATCTCCTGTGTCGTGAAAACTGGCATAGGGTTGTGAGATCTTTCCAGGTACATGCAAAAAACAGAGCATAAAGGCCTGAGAGAAATAAGTAATCTTGCAGTTTGATTTAAGTATAATTATAAATAAATATATATATATGTGAGTGCACATGTAAACACTGAATGATTTTCTGTAATGTATTTTTGTATCTTGATCTGTAATGATTATAAAAACATGATGAGTATGGTTGATAATTATGTGTGTGATTTACAATCATATTTGATAATTAATAATGGATTACAGAAACGTGTTGATTCAAAAACATACTCAAAGTTATGATGAATGTAAATGATAAAATGATTGTGTTAATGATTTATAATGAATTAACAGGAATGTGATGATTTAAAAAGATGGAAGCTGAGTGGAGCGGGTGATGAGGAGGGGAGTTTAAGGAAGTACAGATTGCGAAAGATGTCATCTGCCTCGCAAAAAGGGGAAGTTCACCTGATGTTTAGCGCTGTGAGTCACGCAGGGGCTGATGGTTGGGAAAGGTTGGGACTTTCCACCGACTCATCGAACGTTCAAGAAGTCACGTACGCCGTCTCCCCCCATACACAACCATGGGCTGAGATAGTATTAAAGACGGCAGAAAGAGGAACAAACTGTTCTTAGTCCGCGGCGCTGAAGACAAGTCAACAGGAGGACGCAGAGGAAAGATCAGCAGAGGACCGCACCCTGGAGCTACGGGGAAGTTGAGACTTTGTGCCGCCAAGAAGGGACAAGATCCATCAGCCCCCAGCCCTGGCTCCTGATTCTACTGCCGACTCTGCCTCAACCCAACGATCTCAAACCAACTGCAACAGACTTGGAGAAAAGACAAAGATCCCGAGAGGGATAAAGAATTGGATGTTCGAAGGACAAGGACCAATTCTGCTTTGCTTCTATTCTAAAGAGGATTTTTCCACACAAAGGCAAAGATTCTGAACCAAGGAATTAAAGACTTCTGTTGCCAAGATCAACTACCATCTGGGTATGAGTTAAACTGCTCCCTAAAAGCCTCTCTCAGTTTATTAGTGACACAGGTCAGGGAAGGGAGTTAGGATAATATGTTTGGGTTATGTTGATTTTATTATTTTAAATTAGTACTGTAATCTCCAATAATTAATTTGTATGTCACTTACCCCTGCTAAAGCTTGCTTAATAAAAATATCTTTATAAAATTTTATAGAGGTTGGTGGACATTGAAATTAATTGAGTCACTGATTGTTTTAGTTTCTCCAATTAAAGTAAAATCAGTGTACATGATTCCAGTAATGTGGAGGCTTCGGACTTTCCTTTAGTGAGTATAAAAATAACGATCCTGGGACTTGAATCTAAGTCACTAAATCTAATCTAGCCGTTTCCAAGTGCAGGTTATTTAAGAGAGAGGGCTACCGTTAACAGAAGTGGTTATTGGGACTACGCAGCTGTGAGGGCTACTCAGTTGACTGTTCCTTAACTGTAGAGGGTCGTAACTTCTGGATCGAAGGTAGTTAGAGCTAGACGAGCCTCTCTCACCACCAGTTTAAACAGATTATCTCTAATAGACCTCCTGTAGGGTAAGACCCAGGTCTTAGAGATATTCCGGACCTGTTAGACGGAGAACTGGTCAGTAGTCAGCTCAGAGGAGTTGTGAGGAGTGGGCGGGGCTGACTATTGCTAGAGTAACGAACACCTGGGTTACTGACTACTTGACAGGCAGGCCACAGTTTGTCCGTCTGGGCAGTGTCCTGTCTGATGTGGTGGTCAGTGACGTAGGAGCTCCACAGGGAACTGTGCTTTCTCCCTTTCTCTTCACCTTGTACACCACTGATTTCCTGTACAACTCTGAGTCATGTCACCTACAGAAGTTTTCTGATGACTCAGCGGTTGTCGGGTGTATAGGGGAAGGAGGGGAGGGGGAGTACAGGACACTGGTGGACAGCTTTGTGGAGTGGTCTGAGCAGAATCACCTGAGGCTCAACATTAGTAAGACCAGAGAGATGGTGATTGACTTCAGAAGAAAGAAGATACCTTCACGGCCACTAAAGGTCAAAGGGGAAGTGGTGGAGGAGGTGGAGGATTACAAATACCTGGGAGTTGTAATCGGCAACAGACTGGACTGGGAATCTAACACTGACGCTGTGTGCAGGAAGGGGATGAGCAGACTCTATTTTTTAAGGAAGCTGAGATCCTTCAATGTGTGCAGCAAGATGTTGGAGACCTTTTATCACAGTGTTGTTGCCGGCGCCATCTTCTTTGCTGCTGTGTGTTGGGGAAGCAGCATCAGAGCCAGCGACTCTAATAGACTAGACAAAATCATCAGGAAAGCTGGCTCTGTACTGGGACTAAGGCTGGAGTCCCTGGAAACTGTGGTGGAGAGGAGGACACTGAAGAAGGTTCTGTCTATTATGGACAATAAACAGCAGCCTCTCCACCACATAGTGGACAGACAGCGGAGCTCCTTCTCACATAGGCTGCTCCAGCTCCGCTGTTGTAGGGACAGATACAGGAAATCCTTCCTGCCACTGTACAATAAAAGCTAAATCATTGTTCTGCACTAATCAGTCCAATTTTACACAACTGCACTGTGGCACACTGCTGTACATATATTTACATACATTCTGTTCTGCATTTTTTGAATCTTTGCAAGGACTGCTCTAAGCTGCTTTTATATTAACAGCATTTCATATTTTTACAATTTATAGACAACTACTACTCAGTGGTAGTTGTTATTGTGTCTTGTCTCTATGCAGTAACTGCGAAATAATTTCCCTGCTGGGATGAATAAAGTACTTCTATTCTATTCTATTCTATTCTATTCTATTCTATTCTATTCTATTCTATTCTATGTTACCATCCACTACACGGCTCCCCACAGCGTTACCCTCTTTGTAAAGATGGAGACAAATGGATAGACAGCGACTGAGACAGGTGGACGCAGTCTGACCTTTGCTCCACAGGTGACATAAGGAGACTGTCCGTCCTTCCCAGGTAACATCCCGATCACCTGCAGAGAGACGGTGGAAGGATTGGGTCAGTGATGCAGCTCTGCAGCGCCACCTTCTGTAGAAGTCCAACCCTTTACCTGCAGTTCCCTGTAAAGACCAGTGATGCTGAAGCTCAGCATCACCAGCTGCTGGTCTCCAACCAGGAAGTAACTCAGAACTTTTATTCATCGGGTTTTGTCTCACCAGATTCTACATGATGATCGGATCCAGTTTAGAAACAGAAATAGAATCGGTTCTGGTTTAGTCGGATCCACTCCATTAAACACTAAATCCAGTTTAGTTTATTATTTTGATATCTGGAAGGTTTCTAAGGAAACTCAGCAGATCTTGAGCTTTGCAGCAATTCCTCATCCTGAGCAGCAGGAGGCGACAGAGGAGAGAAAAACTCCTGAAACAACTTTAAATTTTAACTCATAAAAACCCATAAAATAACTTCAATCTTTGAACTTGAACATCAACACAACGAATTGGAAGGACTTGTGACAGCAAACAGGAAGTGTGCTGTCACAAACAGGAAGTGTGCTATCACAAACAGGAAGTGTGTTCCAGGTTCGGCCATCTTAGACTTCAGTCCCAGCCTTGACCTGTGGATCACTGGACCGAGTCAGAACCGGCTGGACCGTGGAGTTCCTCAGGAATCGGCTCTTGGTCCAGAGTTTTTGTCAGTCTATGAACTTCCTGTAGATTTTTAAAAACGGCCATCTTTATCCGTTGCTATGGAGACGACCGGCAGGTTTACATGAACCTGACCTTTAACTCTCTGAGTCTCAACTTTTGGACGACGAGCAGCAGATTAAATCTTCTCATCCTCTCTGACAGACAAACACACCTGGATGCTTCATCGGGTCAGAACCCGACCTACCCGGTTCAGTTTGATCAGGATGCAGGGCTGGGCTTTGCTGTAACCATAGAAACGGTCCTCCATCCCTGAGCAGTCGCCCAGCATGGTGCGGTTGAACTGACAGGAGCGTTTGGGATTGTTCCTCACCTGGAGACAGGAAGGGGCGGAGTCAGAACGGATCAGAACCTCAGAACCGGCCCGGTTCAATGACAGCAGTTATCAGAACCCAGCTGGCGGTTCAGATTGGAACATCAGAGGTCAAAGGTCAGAGAGGAATCCAGTCTGACCCGAATTTCTCTGACATCTAACTGAGGTTTTGGTCCAGAACCGGTCCGACTAGTTCTGGTTCCAATCAGAGACCAGAGCTCTGATTGGTCAGCAGCAGGTGAACAGGTGAACTCTGACCCCCCCTACAGGTGAGATCAGCAGTTTACCTCTCCGCTGTCCTCCTGGACGAAATACTGATCAGGTGAGCAGGCGTCGTTCAGCTGCACCTGGTGGCTGTCGTTGTAGGCTGGACAGGTGAGACGGGAGGGACAGGTAGGAGGGACGGGTGGAGACAGGTGGAGACATTGAGGTGGAGAGAAGCTTCAGTTAGAACCACTGAGACACACCTGAACAGGTAAACATTCAGTCAGACTGCAGGAAACTTTTCCAGGTATGTAAACTTGTGGTCTCACAGGTCAGGAAGGAGTTGAGGTTCTGGACGAAACCGTTCCAACTCTCTGGGTCCGACACAGAGAACCTGATCTCCAGCTGGTCGCCTTTAGGACGGATCATCATACCTGGAACAGGAGAACCAATCAGGAAGCAGCTTGTTAGAGAGAACCAATGAGGAGGCTGGTTAGAGGAAGCTAAGTTTAGCTTGTAGCTCATTAGTGATAAATATTCATAAAGAATTATAAACACCAGGTTTAATGTTTTGTCTTTATTCTGCTGATGTTTAAAAACTATTTTCTGTTTCTGGTTCCTCTGAAGTTTTGGGAAATAATTTGATCCGGATGAAAAACCAAATCATGACGGAGCAAAAACTTTATTTGCTTGTTTCAATTTAGTAAATTTATTTTGTAATTTCAATCTGTATGATTTTATAGTTAAAGGAAACTCAGCTGGTGATCAGACCAGAACTTCTGTTGGACCAGAACTTCTGTCGGACTAGACGTTTGCTGAGCTTGACCCGGTTAATCAGAACCTGATGAGTGATAGACTGGGAAACCGGGCCGGGTTCTGGTTCTGTTCTAAAGTAAATCTAGGTGAATATTAGTGATCAGGTTTGGTTCTTGGTTAGTTAATTTTTCCATATTTATCAATATTTAAACTCTTTGCTGATGATTCTTCTTTATACCTGGTGAACCCGGTACTGGTACCAGATGGGTCAGAACTTGATCCAGTAGTGAGGATGGAGGTCAGAGTCTCAGAGGATGAAGGGAAGCTAAATCTAGTCACTAAAACAACTTCCTGCATCTACAGATCAGAAGGAGGGACTTCCTGTCTAAACAGGAAGTAGTTTATCTCTGGAGTTCTGCTGAGTCGGGTTCTGGTTCCTGGAGGAAACCAGTCTGAACCAGAGGAAGATCCAACTGGAGATCTGAAGGTTCACTGGGTCAGCTGGTTCCAGCACCAGTAAAGGTCAGAGGTCAGACCTTTACTATTAAACATCATAAACTTTATAAAATTAAACAGAATTTATTTTCAGTAAATTTTATAAAGTTTCTGTTTCTGTTCCATCTTCACCTGAGAACAGGAACCTCTGGATAACCAGGTGTTTCTCCTCTCACCTTTGCCTATCACCATGGTAACAGGTCTACTTCCTCTCACCTGTTACCATCACCATGGTAACAGGTGCGTTTCCTCTCACCTGGCGTGTCCAGCTGGTCCTGCCAGGTGGGCTTGTAGTCGTCCAGCGTCAGCAGCAGGATGTACATGGTGAGAGCGAAGAGACCAGCCAGGAACAGATAGAAGATCAGATAGAAGAGGAGGACCAGGCCTGAGGAAGAGGAGGAGGAGGAAGAGGGATGAAGGGCAGGATGGGTCAGAGCAGCAGTTACCCCCACCCAACATTATTACCCCCATTTACCCTCCTACTACCCATAATCCCCTCTGATCTCCAGCTGTCGGCTCTTTGATCCTCTGATGACCCACATTCTGGGGGGAGGGGTTGGGGTTACCATGGCAACAGGGAGCATTGGTAGCTACAGGCTAACTAGCTCAACTAGCATCAATATGTGGGTTGCCATAGCAACAAGCAGGTCAGCTGATCCTGGACAAGTTAAACCCAGGAATGATGTTCACCTGGACCCGGATACCAGAACAGGAACCGACCCAGAACCTTCATCTGGGCCGTGTCTTCAGAACCTCTGATCGGAGCTCTGCAGAACCTCACTAGAACCCTCAACACCACAGGAAGTTCTGGAACTGGACTGGACCGGTTCTGGAGAACATCTGGACACCACCGGGTCAGAACCATGTTCCTCTGTCAGAACCGGCCTCCAGGTCCACTAGGAGGCCTATCAGAACCACCGGACTCAGATTCAGTCTTGTTCTCCAGAACCGTAGCCATCGAACGGGTCGGCAGGTAGAACTAAGAACCAACCAGAACCAGAACCAGTCTGAATCAGGGACTTGGAGACTCTGTGATGATTGACTCCAAGTCTTCTGGTCATGTGACTGTTGCCATGGAAACACTCAGCCAGCCAGAGAGAAGGAGTCCTGTCCCTTTAAGACAGCGGTGGGCAGTCCTGGTTCTGGAGGTCCGGTGTCCTGCAGCTCTTAGACGTCTCTCTGATCCAACAGCTGAATCTCCTCCTGGTGCCGTCAGGTTCTCCAGGTTCTGCTGATGACCTCATTATTTGACCCAGGTGTGTTGAAGTAGAGACACATCTAAAGGTTGCAGGAACCGGGGCCTCCAGCCCTCTGGCCCTCCGGCCCTCTGGCCTGGAGTTGCCCCCCCCCTGCTTTAAGAGGAGCCTGGTCCAATCAGAGCGGCCGATGGTTTAATCCAGATTAACACAGGGAGGGGGGGTCAGCCCCACTGCATCATGGGAGATATTATCCTCAGAGACAGTTACATAAACCCATCAGAACCAGAACTGGACCAGGCCAGTGTCTGACCCAAAGGGGCGTGGCCTAACCCGGAGCGTCAGACCTGAGAGGTCAGAGGTCACGAGTCCCAAACCCGTAAATGTATTAAATATCTTTTAATCAACAATCACAAATTATTTAATGATAATAAAACCGTCTCCATGGCAACCAGCAGCACAACAAACATCTGATCAATAAATGAATCATCATTGATTAAAACTGATAATCAATAATCTCTAGATCACTTCAGACCTACTGGTTCTGGTTGGGTCCGGTTAGTGGTTCCAGCAGAACTGGCCGGGTTCTACTGAGGTTCTGACATGATTACTGGACCAGAACCAGAACCATCAGACGGGCTAACAGCTTGGTGGTGGCAGCATCATGCTGAGGGTTCCGGGTCAGTCCAGAACCAACCCGGGTCCAGTGGACCAGTTTAATTACAAAATCACCAGAACCAGAACCAGACCTGGTACCAGATAATCAACTAAAACCTGGAGGTCAGTCACCTGGTACCGGCACCACCTGCTGGTGGTTCTGATGGAGGACGGGTTCTGGTCCATCTGCTGGTTCTGCAGCAGTGTGACGTCACAGCGGATCAATGAAGTGATGAAGAGGAGCTTCCTTGGCCTTCATCTCTAATAATCAGCCTCATGGATCAATAATCTGACCTGAACGCGCGCGCACTCACCCCAGCTCGTGCCCGTGCGGCCCAGCAGCTCGTGCGTGCGCGGGTTCCAGAAAAAGTCCCGCCAATCGCTGGCGGCGCGGCGGGAATCCTCCTTTGATCCGGACATGACGCTGAGGATGAGGAGGATGAAGATGCAGCGAGGATCGATCAGGAGGATGAGGAGGGTGATGGAGGTGATGATGAAGGACACCGAGACGCTGCGTTCAGCCCTGCTGAGATGACGTCATCGGGCCAATCACGGAGCGGCTGTCATCGAGGCCCCGCCCCCCGAGGCTGATTCACTGTGACGTAACGGAGGGACGTCTCTCCTCGCGCTGTCTGGGAGGTTCGTGACGTAACAATAAAGGAAACGCTGCGGTGTTTGACGGGATCAATAGAGGATCAATAGAGGATCAATAGAGGATCAATAGTGGATCAATAAAGCTCCGATCATTTTTATCTTCAGGCCAAAATCACAGTTATCAATATAAACTCCATTATATTGATTATTATATAATTATTGTCCTTTTATGAATAAGAAAACAACAAAATGTTCAGAAATATTCAGACATGATGTTTTTTAGCTTGTACATTTTATTGGTCCAACATTTTTTAAAATATAAATTATAAGTGAACCTGGATGCTCCTAAAAAATACTTCATAAATAATAAAGGTTGAGAAATTTAATATAAAATTATTCATAATGTTTATCCAGTTAAAGCATTTTTGATAAAAATATATAAATGTCATTTGGACCCTTTGTGGACTTTCTGTAAAAATAATGAAGAAAAACTTGTTCATTTTTTTGGGATTGTTGTTATGATAAAATATTGTCAAAAAATCTCAATATTTCTTTAACACATCAGGATGTTTTGTTTGAAACGGAGAAATGTGAAACAGAATGTTTATATGCTGTTAACTTTTTATAATTCATGGTAAATATTATATTCACACTAAAAATATTTACAACAAAAGCCTAATTTCCAGATTTTTTTATGTTCTATTAATATCTATTTAGTATCAGACTTTTTTGTTCTCTTCATTTTGACCAACAGCATTAAAACAAATCGGTCATATTCTATTTTTACCTGTTTGATTATAATATTAACATCGGCATTTAGCCGCATTTTTATGGGTTTAGTTAATATTCAGCTAGTTGAACCTGAATCCAGATCCATAACTCATAAAGCAGATGAACTTTTTCTCAGTAGTGAAAAACCTCAGCATGTAGCGGCCTGTTGGAATAAACAGCAGGAAGTTCCAAACAGTTTAATCTGGACTTTTCTGGTCATAGACACCATAAAAACTGTAGCATGAAATAAAAGGATACAGAATTGTTGGACATGTTTAACTCTTGTATAAAATTAACATATTAATGTTCATACATACAAAAAAAGAGAATACGTTGTGTCCTTAGCTCATCAACATACACAGTTTTGTTTTTAAATAAACATTTCTTATCACAAATTACAATTATATTATATTTATACCTCATTCTGCTTTCCAAGGGCATTTTAACGATTTTCTTCGGGTTCCCTCTAGTGATGTGTCGGTCGCGAACGATCCGGCTCTAAGAGCCGGCTCTTTGAAGTGAACGATTGGAACCGGCTCCACAATGGGAGCCGTTTTAGGACCCTATTTGGGAGCCGGGTTTTTTTCTACAGTATATCGCTGTCTCTCTGCCTCCCTGTCGTTCTGCTTGTGCTCTGCAAGTGCCAGAGCCGATAGTTTTTCCCCACATCGTTTTTTTTTTGTCCTGCGGTGCCTCGCTGTCTCTCCGCCCCTTCTCCCTCTCCTTGCGCGTTTTGCTCTTCTGCCAGTGCTAGAGCTGAGAGGTTTTTTCCCCTCGGTCGGTCCACTGGCCTCATGTCAAGCGTGTGCTCCACATCTGACCAATCACACATAGTTTCAATTAATAATGTGGCGGGAAAACACTGAAAAAAAAGTTTATCTCCACTTTTTTTGTGGAAACGGCAGGCAGTTGGCCAAGCTGTATAGCGTTGGTCGGCAGGTGTTTATGTACAGACACTCAGTCAGCGATCAAGAAGCACAGAAAGAAGGGGAGTCAGTGTGAGAACTGAATAGGTGAAAATAAATGAGTGACAGAAAACGGAGCAAGATTTGGACTCATTTTAATGCTACATCAAGCTCCAGGGCAGAGTGCAGACTGTGCAAAGTCAGCATTTCCTATCTGCAGGCTGACAAACAACCTGCACAGCCACATGCGGACATCACACGCATCGGTATTGCTGGAGGAGTCAGGCCAGAAAGGGAACCACAACCTTCTGACAGCGCGAGTGCAACAACTACTGCAGCTGCTTCTTCAGGTGCAAGAACATCAACTGCTCCTTCGGCAACAATGTCTGCCCCCATTCCTACATCCCAGCCTGGATCCCACCTTCCTGCATCCACAACCCAGAGCTCTATGAAGCAGTTCCTGCAGAAGTCTCTAACTCCAGCAAGACAGAGCGCAATCGACGAGGAGCTTGCCAAGATGGTGGCACGTGATTTCCAGCCCTTTTCCAGAGGATGTCGGATTTAGGAGTTACTGCCATGCCCTCAATCCCATGTCTGCCCTCCCCAGCCGAAAAACCCTGTCACAGAAAATAATCCCAGGCCTATATGATGCAGCACGGGCCTCCCTGCAAGAAAGGGTGAAGAGAGCCTCAGCTGTATGCTTGACCACTGACTGCTGGACTTCCCGCACCACCACATCATTTATGTCTGTCACCTGCCATTTCATTGAAAACTACAGTATGGTGTCATCTCTGCTGGACTGTTTTGAGTTTAGTGACAGGCACACATCCGAAAACCTGGCAGAAGAGCTCCTCCGAGTGGCAAGAGAATGGGGGGTGGAAAACAAAGTTGTGTGTTGTGTCACAGACAATGCAGCCAACATTACAAGAGCCATCCAGCTGTTGAAATGGACACACCATCCATGCCTGGCACACACCATTAATCTATTTGTGAGAAATGCTCTGAGGGCTATGAAGCCCACTGTGGACAAAGCGAAGGCAATAGTGGAATTTTTCCACCGAAGCACAGCAGCCACCCAAAACCTTAAATCCACTCAGCGGCAGATGTCTATGGCAGAGCTTAAGCTCAAACAGGAGTGTGTCACCCGGATTCCATATGATCCAGCGAATGCTTGAATCAAAGGATGCGGTTATCGCAACATTGGCAGTGATCAATGCAGCTGTGGCTCCTCTCAGCCAAGAGGAGTGTGAGGCTCTGCAAGAGGCCTGCAGTGTCCTGGAGCCCTTGGACCAGGTCACAGTGGAGGTCAGCGCAGAGAGGTACAGTGTTCAAACATCATCTCATTGAACTTTACTATAATATTACTATTAAAATTTATTATGATGTTATTATCATTGTAATTTTTTTACTTGTTAAATTATTTATTTGACAAACAGGTTTAGAAGTGGCTGAAAATAATACTACTAAATAAATAAAATTATTAGTATGTAAAGCAATTTAGAAATGAAACTTAAAATAATATTGCTAAATAGGCTATATAAATAAATATTATATAAAATATAATATTTTGATGCTTCTTTCTTCAGGTATGTTGCCGCCTCCAAAATGCTGGTACTGTGCAGGGGTCTTCAGAGAGTGACAGCAGAGCACCAGAGCAGAGGAACCACAGAGAGCGTGAAGGAGTTGGTGAATTCTCTCTGTTCAAGCATGGACACAAAATGGAGTACAACACAGTTCTGTCCGAAACCACCATCCTCCACCCCCGTTTCAAAAAGGTGGCCTTTAATGACAACCGAGCAGTCGACGAAGCCCTCCAAAGAATAACTACAGCAGCATCAAGGTATAGGCAGTCATCTCACCTGCAAGGGGGTCATGGAGGAGAGGAGGGAGCAGCAGCACGTGAGCTGGAGGAGCCCCAAGCATCGGCTGTTTGGAGGTTTTTTGAGGAGCGGGCAAGTGGAGACACTGCAACCAGGAATCCTACAGCTGATGCTATTCTGGAAGTGAGGTCCTACCTTGAGGAACCTCTTTTCCAGCGGAGTGCCGACCCACTGAGCTGGTGGGAGACAAAGGCACTGATCTATCCACATCTCTCTCACCTGATGGCACGTAGACAGTGCAGAGTGGCAACATCCGTCCCCTCAGAGAGGATCTTCTCTAAAACTGGACAGATCATAACTGAGAGAAGGAACAAGATCAGCCCTGCCAAGCTGAGACACCTGGTGTTTCTCAACGCCAATCTGTAAGTCTTTGAGTGATTTAATACAGTGAGTTCTTCATCTAGTGGTTCAAAACTTGTGTTGTTCACATGTTTTTTATCCTTCATAGTTTTATACTTGAATTTAATAGCAATGTATTTGATATTTGTATTGTGGCACCTTTTCTGTTATGAAGCTGCTTTGATACTTTTTCGTATTGTGGTGGTTGTTTGTATTTATATTTAACTGTTTAATTTATTTTAAGTTATTTTTGTGGAAGTGGTGCTATTTTGTGATAATTTAATTGGTTATAATAAAAGGTTTATTTATAAAGCACCATAGAGACTGGAAGAACGTGAGGAGAGTGGTGCGGACAGCAGAGAGGATCATCGGGGCCCCCCTTCCCTCCATTCAGGACATTTCATCCCAGCGCTGCGTGTCCCGAGGCCGAAACATCATCAGTGACCCCTCACACCCTCAGCATGGACTGTTCTCCCTGCTGCCCTCTGGAAAGAGGTTCTGCAGCATCCGGTGCAGGTCCACCAGGTTCTGAAACAGTTTTTTCCCACTTGCCATCAGACTGCTGAACTCTTAACTGGACTGCACTTAAAATCTGGTCTCCACTTTATACCTTGCACATGTACAGAGCTAAATAACTTCTATTTTACTGTCAGTCCTGCACTTTATATTTTATATTCATATTTTATACTGTATTTTATTTTATTCTGGAGTAACCTCACAACATTGGAACCTCAAAACATTGTCCTGAGCCGTATGCAACGAAATTTGGTTCTGTATTCACCCTGTGCATGAAAATGATAATAAAGTCAGTCTAAGTCTAAGTCTAAAAGCATTGTTATGCGGCATTTTTACTCATCATAAGTGCTTAACAATGTCAATAATGAAACAAAATATTATAAAATTAGGTTTAAGCTATTAATTAATTAATAATGTCAAAAATATATATGGGGAGCCGTTTGGGAGCCGAAAGAGCCGGATCTCCACAGTAAGAAGAGCCATTAGAGCCGCATCTCGAAAAGGAGCCGAAAATCCCATCACTATTGGCTACATACCCCCGATACCTGGGGGTATGCCGGGTCCATAACCCATCGGACGAGGTGAGGGGAGTTAGAGAGTTTTAAATTCTACCCCTTTTCATCCGGTCAGATTCTCTAATAAAACAGAACCAGACAGAACAAGCAGACCCATTCTGGTTCTGATTTATGTGATTTATTATCCTGTGACGGAATCATCAGAAGTTCATGGAAACGGGACGGACTGAGGTCCTGCTGATACTTTTCTGAGCAGGACAGACCCGGTTCTGTCATGATCTGTGTTTTTCCTTGTTTATTTAGAGTTTTCTGTGTCGTTAAGTCTCTTCGTTGTCCTGTCCTCCCCTTGATTGTTCCCAGGTGTGTCTCGTCTCTGTGATTACCCTCCCGTGTATTTAACTCCACCTGTGTTCCTTGTTCGTCGTCGGGTCCTCGTCTATGTCTAGTCAGTTCGTCGTCAGTGTTTCCTTGTGCCTGCTGTTCGTTGTTTTGACTGGCTTTCCGTAATTAAAACATCATATTCATCATACCTGGGTCCGCTGCATCTGCCTCACCACTCTCACCACCCGCATTTCCTGACAGAAGGACCCGACCAGACCGAACGGTGAGGCTCGCTATTATGGACCCAGCTGGAGTGAGGTTCCCTCCGAAAAAGCAGAGCGGACCGAGGCGGAGATCCAGCAGGGAGGACAGGGAGCTAGCTGAAGCTCTCGCCGACCTGCAGCGGGAGCTTTTCCGGGGAACAAGGCTGGTGTTAGCACCCCCCGGGTACGGCCCCCGTCGATTCCTTCGTCCGGGAAGCCAGCGACCTGAGCCGCCGGTGGAACCGGCCCCTCGTCGCTTTCCGGAAACACCTCCTCCGCCGTCTACCCGGAGACAGCGACGTGAGCCGCCGGTGGACCCGGCCCCTCGTTGCTTTCCGGGAACACCTCCTCCGCCGTCTACCCGGAGACAGCGACGTGAGCCGCCGGTGGACCCGGCCCCTCGTCGCTTTCCGGAAGCACCTCCTCCGCTGCGAGCTCGGAGACAGCGATGGGAGCCGCCGAGGGACCCGGCCCCTCGTCGCCTTCCGGAGCTGTCGCCCCCGCAGCCGGTTCCAAGGCTTCGCTGCGGCTCGCCCCCGCAGCCGTTTCCAAGGCTTCGCTGCGGCTCGCCCCCGGAGCCCGTTCCGAGGCTTCGCTGCGGCTCGCAGCCGCTTCCGAGGCTTCGCTGCGGCTCGCCCCCGCAGCCGCTTCCGAGGCTTCGCTGCGGTTCGCCCCCGCAGCCGGGACCGAGGCTCCGCTCCGGCTCACCTCCAGCCGGCGCACCCGAGGCCGAATCAGCCGGCGTTCCAGCCGGCGCACCCGAGACTCTCTACGTTCCCTCCGAGACCCCGACTCCCGAGACCCCCTGTGTTCCGACCGAGACACCCTGTGTTCCAACCGAGACCCTCTACGTTCCTTCCGGGACCCCGACTCCCGAGACCCTCTGCGTTCCTCCTGAGACCCTGACCCTCTGTGTTCCTCCTGAGACCCCGACTCCCTGTGTTCCTCCAGAGACTCCCTGCGTTCCTCCCGAGACCCCGACTCCCGAGACCCCCAGTGTTCCGACCGAGACTCCCTGCGTTCCTACCGAGACTCCCTGCGTTCCGACTCTGACCTCCAGCGTTCCACCCGAGACCCTGACCTCCAGCGTTCCTCCAGAGACCCTGACCTCCTGCGTTCCTCCAGAGACCCTGACCCTCTGCGTTCCCTCCGAGACCCTGACCCTCTGCGTTCCCTCCGAGACCCTGACCCTCTGCGTTCCCTCCGAGACCCTGACCCCCGAGACCTTGACTCCCGAGACCCCGAGGACCAAGACCCCCTGCGTTCCTCACAAGACTCCCAGTGTTCCTACTCAGACCCCCGGCGTTCCCACCGAGACCCCCTGTGCTCCACCAGAGACCCTGCCTCGGGGGGCTCATCATCGCCACCTCCCGGGCCGCGGACAGCCGCTGGACCGCCTCCTGGGGTCCCGCCTCTGTGGTTCCCGCCTTCAGCGCCGCGGACGGCCGCCGGACCGCCTCCGTGGTTCCCGCCTCCAGCCCCGCGGACGGCCGCCGGACCGCCTCCGTGGTTCCCGCCTCCAGCGCCGCGGACGGCCGCCGGACCGCCTCCGTGGTTCCCGCCTCCAGCGCCGCGGACGGCCGCCGGACCGCCTCTGTGGTTCCCGCCTCCAGCGCCGCGGACGGCCGCCGGACCGCCTCTGTGGTTCCCGCCTCCAGCGCCGCGGACGGCCGCCGGACCGCCTCCGTGGTTCCCGCCTCCAGCGCTGCGGACGGCCGCCGGACCGCCTCCGTGGTTCCCGCCGCCGCGGACGACCACCGGACCACCTCCGTGGTTCCCGCCTCCTTTGCCTCCGCCCACCCTGTGGGTAGTTTTTTGTTGTTTTTGGACTCTTGGCCCTTCTTGTTTTTCCGCCCACGATGGTGGGTTGTTTTTTTTTTTTTTGTTGGTTTGGACTCTGGCCCGCCGTCCGGCACCCCTCCACCCACCCTTGCTGGGTTTTTTGGTTGTTTTTTTTTTTCTTGGGCGTCTGGTAGCCGCCCTTGAGGGGGGGGGTACTGTCATGATCTGTGTTTTTCCTTGTTTATTTAGAGTTTTCTGTGTCGTTAAGTCTCTTCGTTGTCCTGTCCTCCCCTTGATTGTTCCCAGGTGTGTCTCGTCTCTGTGATTACCCTCCCGTGTATTTAACTCCACCTGTGTTCCTTGTTCGTCGTCGGGTCCTCGTCTATGTCTAGTCAGTTCGTCGTCAGTGTTTCCTTGTGCCTGCTGTTCGTTGTTTTGACTGGCTTTCCGTAATTAAAACATCATATTCATCATACCTGGGTCCGCTGCATCTGCCTCACCACTCTCACCACCCGCATTTCCTGACAGGTTCGGTTCTGAAGACTGGAGCAGCTGCTGCCCACTCAGACTCATTACAGCTGAGCAGAGAAGGACAAGTGGGTCAGACCCTGTTTGGTTCTGGTGGTGGAAACCTTCAGCAGTCCAGTTTTCTGCAGTCAGAGTTTCAGATGAAATCCAGCCAATCAGGTTGCAGGAACACAGTCAGCTGATCACAATGGCTCAGGTGTTTCTGGTACCAGAACCGGGTCATATGAAGGTGAGGTGCTGATGTTCCTCCAGGCCATAAAGGTTCTTGTTCTGCTCAAACAGATCCACCAGGTTCTGCAGGTAAACGCTGTGGAGACCATCGATGTCCTCTGAGGTGGGACACGCCGACCGGGTCACTGGGATGGGCTTCCCGACTGGAACGGACAGAGACAAGGTCAGGTTATACCTGGTTCTGCCTGGTTCTACAGCAGGTTCTACTGCTGGTTCCACCAGGTAGAATCTGGTTCCAACCTGTTCTACCATGGGTTCTGAACCAGGTTCTACCAGAACCTGGACAGATTAAAGTTTAACATTTCATCTTTGGACACAAATAAAATCTAAATGATGTTTTGGGTTAAGTTGATTTGACCAATTTATACATAAAACATATTTTGTCTGTCGCCTACAAATCTTAAAATATGACACTGAGACGGGTGGAAATTAGAACCCATTAGTATGAAGTGGAGAGTAAATTGGAGCAACGCAACCAAGGCAGGTTGACAATTTGAACAGGAAAAAAAAACCTGAGTTCAGATTGAACTTGTGTCCAGGTGAGGACTGACCGTCTGGGATACAGACTGAGGCATTTACTGTATATGGGCGGCCCTAGGCTGTCATAATTTAACAAAAAAATTATATTAAATCAAATTTTTATCAACTGCGACAGCCCATTGGTTGATTTTATTGACGGACATTGGGCTTATCCAATTAAATCCCTCAGTCCTCCTTGGCCCCGCCCCTCCCCTCTAAGGTTATAAATGGCGCCAGTTCAGCTAAAGGTTAGCTGCTAACCGGAGTCAGAGAAAATGAGCGGATACGAGACGGGCGGATCAGAAAAACAACGACAAAAGCTAAAAAGCTCGTAAGCCCATTCAGAAAAATGTGTCAAACTAACCGATATGTTAATTACTACACTAACTTTGACCGCTGGAGGAGATTCAGGAGAGGACGAGGAGGGAATGAGCGATTCAGGGGCTTATTATCATTGGAGGAGGATGATGATGATGATGAGAGACGTGACCAGGGACAGGTTGAGGAAGAGTTCAGATTAGCTGCTGCTCCCTGGGAAGAAGATGAAGAAATGTTCATTAAGAAAAAGTTGCAGGAAGGCAGGAAGCTAACCCTAAGCTAGCAGGTAGCCTAGCTTAGGGAGTAACACAGGAATGATGACGACCAGTGGAATTAATAATGAACATGTTCTAAGATATTTTAGTATAATTGTGAATTTCAATAGAAAACCTAATAAGTAAGGGAAAACAAATCAAACAGTTAGAAAACAGCTATTGATACAATTTATGTTTAAAAATGACTAGACATCTTTAATAAATACCATCAGGGAGAGTTGTATCCAAAATGTGGAAATGTTCAACATATGATTACAGGAATGTTAGGGTTGTGTAGTTAAAGTTTGTTAGTAATTGTCATGATCTGTGTTTTTCTGTGTTTATTTAGAGTTTTCTGTGTCCTTAAGTCTCTTCGTTGTCCTGTCCTCCCCTTGATTGTTCCCAGGTGTGTCTCGTTTCTATGATTACCCTTCCGTGTATTTAACTCCACCTGTGTTCCTTGTTTGTCGTCGGGTCCTCGTCAATGTTAGCTTCTTTGTCGTCAGTGTTTCCATGTGCCTGCTGCCTGTTGTTTTGGACTGTGTTTTCGACATTAAATCTCATTATTCATCTTACCTGGGTCCGCTGCATCTGCCTCACCACCCCTCACCGCACCACTCCCTGACAGTAATTACTTCAAATGAACTTATTGCACTACAACCCTGTTAAGGTATCAATGCTTTATGTTTAATTAGTCCGTATATGTGCATTTATATGATAAATATGTTGTCAGAATTAAGAATAAATCATATATTTTATATAAGGGTTATAGGGTTCATTTTAATTTCCACCTCTGCATTGAGGTTCTGCTTTTACAGTCATATTCAATAAATTAGAATATACACCTGATGAGTTTTATCAGCTTAAAAGATCATTTTAAATATAACCTTTGATCAGATAATACACATATTTAAAAATTGCTTTAATTGATCTGATGTAATATTGTAATTTTAAATGTCATGTTTTCATTAACATCAGATGGAAAATCCTCATAACAGAAATAAAACCTTTCAAACATCCATGTGTTGGTAATCTATAGTTTCAGTTATAAAAGTTCCTTAAATCAATTAATTTTCTAATAATGTAATTTATTGAACGGTTCTGCATCTGATTATAGAGTGGAGATCATTTATTGTGTTTATTAACACATAACAAGTAAAGTAGAGAGTTATTAATGAAGGTTGAGAAGGAACAACTATTGGAGCAGCAAAGGAAGCAAAATGACACTGAAGACGATCAATAAAATATAAAATATAGTTTAGAAAAAGACTCTTATCAGACTAAAATTATCTTCTCAGATGCCATGGAATCTGAACTTTACAAACATTAAGAAAGAAACTTAATGCTTTTTTCTTAATGCATCAAACAGCAATTATATATACTGCTCAAAAAAATAAAGGGAACACTTAAACAACACAATATAACTCCCAAGTAAATCAAACTTCTGTGAAATCAAACTGTCCACTTAGGAAGCAACACTGATTGACAATCGATTTCACCTGCTGTTGTGCAAATGGAATAGACAACAGGTGGGAATTATTGGCAACTAGCAAGACACACTCAATAAAGGAGTGGTTCTGCAGTTGGGACCACAGACCACTTCTCAGTACCTATGCTGTCTGGCTGATGTTTTGGTCAGTTTTGAATGTTGGTGGTGCTTTCACACTCGTGGTAGCATGAGACGGACTCCACAACCCACACAAGTGGCTCAGGTAGTGCAGCTCATCCAGGATGGCACATCAATGCGAGCTGTGGCAAGAAGGTTTGTTGTGTCTGTCAGCGTAGTGTCCAGAGGCTGGAGGCGCTACCAGGAGACAGGCTAGTACACCAGGAGACGTGGAGGAAGCCGTAGGAGGGCAACAACCCAGCAGCAGGACCGCTACCTCGGCCTTTGTGCAAGAAGGAACAGGAGGAGCACTGCCAGAGCCCTGCAAAATGACCTCCAGCAGGCCACAAATGTGCATGTGTCTGCACAAACGGTTAGAAACCGACTCCATAAGGATGGTATGAGGGCCCGACGTCCACAGATGGGGGTTGTGCTCACAGCCCAACACCGTGCAGGTGGGTCAGTTTGGCAGTGGGTCAGTAATGGTGTGGGGTGGCATTTCTTTGGAGGGCCGCACAGCCCTCCATGTGCTCACCAGAGGTAGCCTGACTGCCATTAGGTACCGAGATGAGATCCTCAGACCCCTTGTGAGACCATATGCTGGTGCGGTTGGCCCTGGGTTCCTCCTAATGCAGGACAATGCTAGACCTCATGTGGCTGGAGTGTGTCAGCAGTTCCTGCAAGATGAAGGCATTGAAGCTATGGACTGGCCAGCCCGTTCCCCAGACCTGAATCCGATTGAGCACATCTGGGACATCATGTCTCGCTCCATCCACCAACGTCACGTTGCACCACAGACTGTCCAGGAGTTGGCGGATGCTTTAGTCCAGGTCTGGGAGGAGATCCCTCAGGAGACCATCCGCCACCTCATCAGGAGCATGCCCAGGCGTTGTAGGGAGGTCATACAGGCACGTGGAGGCCACACACAATACTGAGCCTCATTTTGACTTGTTTTAAGGACATTACATTAAAGTTGGATCAGCGTGTAGTGTTATTTCACTTTAATTTTGTGTGTGGCTCCAAATCCAGGCCTCCATTGGTTAATAAATTTGATTTCCATTGAGGATTTTTGTGTGATTTTGTTGTCAGCACATTCAACTTTGTACAGAACAAAGTATTCAATGAGAATATTTCTTTCATTCAGATCTAGGATGTGGTATTTGAGTGTTCCCTTTATTTTTTTGAGCAGTGTATTTAAAAGACTCACAGCAAGTTTAGAAAATAAAATTGTTTCTATTTTTCTTCAGTTCTAGGCTTTTTCTTTACAAACATTAATATTTACTTTCCAAGGCCATTAAAATTCAGTCTGGTTTTTATTTTACTAAAGGTTTTTAAACAGGAATTTACAACAATAAAAAAGTTCTTGAAGCAGAAGAAATGTGTGAAACAAATAAAATGTGCTTTAAAATGTCAATGTCAATGTCAAATTTATTTATATAGCACCTTACAGCAGACAAGACTGCACCAAAGTGCTGTACAAAACAACAACACAAAAACAACCCAAATGACAAAACAGAACACACATCATTTAAATGCCAGAGAGTAAAAGTGAGTTTTAAGAAGCGATTTAAAATGGTCCAGGCTGTGGGCAGATCTAATCTGGAAAGGTAAGTTATTCCATAAAACAGGAGCAGCAACAGAAAAAGCTCGATCTCCTTTCCTCTTAAGTCGAGTTCGAGGAACTGTAAGTAATAACTGATTATTTGATCGTAGCGTTCTGGACACAGACTGGAGATTTAAAAGGTCCCGAAGATAAGGGGGGGCTAACCCATTTAAAACTTTAAAAGTTAACAAAAGAATCTTAAAATCTATTCGATAAAAGACAGGCAGCCAGTGTAAAGATGCCAGAGTTGGCCTTATGTGGTCATGCTTCCTGGTTCCTGTGAGAAGCCGTGCTGCTGCGTTATGGATCATTTGAAGTCGCTGAATCTGTGATTTTTCCATCCCTCTATATAAAGAGTTGCAGTAATCCAGTCGAGTTGTTATGAAGGCATGGATAAGTCTTTCAAAGTCCTTAAAACCGAAATAAGATTTAACTTTTGCTAAAAGCCGAAGGTGGTAAAAACTCGATTTAACGACAGAACTAACTTGTTTATGTAGCTTTAGAGAGCTGTCAAAAGTGAAACCAAGATTCCTAGCAGAGGTCTGATAAGAGCGAGCTAAAGAACCAAGAATCTGATCTGGATTTGTAGTCTGAAGTTTCTGACCAAATAATAGAACTTGAGTTTTGCTTTCATTGAGGTGAAGAAAGTTTTTTTCCATCCATAATTTAACTTCAGCTAAACAGTTTAGCAACAGCTGAAGAGAATCAGTTGTACCATTTTGCAATTTAAGGGGCAAATAAATCTGGATATCATCTGCAAAACAATGAAAGGAAATATTAAATTTTTGGAAAATTTTACCAAGAGGCAGTAAATACAAGATAAACAAAATGGGCCCTAAAATTGACCCTTGGGGAACACCATACTTTAATGGTCTGGCCCCAGAACAGGATTGGTCAAGATGAACAGAAAAGGTTCTGTTTTCTAAATAAGACTTGAACCATTGGAATACTGAGCCTCGCAGGCCAACACAGTGTTTTAATCTATGTAAAAGAATTTGATGATCTACAGTATCAAATGCAGAGCTCAAATCTAGAAGTAATAAAACTGCAATGTTGCCTGAATCAACTGTTAATAGGAGATCATTATACACTCGGAGCAAGGCAGATTCAGTGCTATGAGCAACTTTAAACCCAGACTGGAACTTCTCAGTTATATTATTGTCTTTTAAAAACATTTCAAGCTGAATAAAAACTAATTTCTCAAGAATTTTAGATAAGAAAGGCAATTTAGAAATGGGCCTGAAGTTTGCTAGGTCACTGGGGTCTAGATTGGATTTTTTAAGAAGAGGTTTGACCACAGCATGTTTGAGAGTAGATGGTACACAACCTGACTGCAATGAGGTATTTATCACCTTAAGAATGTAGCTGCCAAAAATCAGAAAAATGTCTTTTATCAGACGAGTAGGAAGACAGTCCAGTGGATAATTTGAAGGCCGCAGATGGTTTATAACCAACTTCAGTTCATCCATGGAAACTGGCTGAAAGTGCTCTAGAGTTGCTGGGCATTGTGGCATTCCAAGGGAATCTAAGTCTACCAGCTTATTCAAGCCTCTAAGAGCTTCAATCTTTCCTATAAAGAACATAGAGAAAGCCTCACAACGTTCAACAGAGTCTAAAGGACTTGATATAATCGAGGGATTGACCATCCTATCCAGGACATTAAAAAGGACCTGCGGCCTATTTGAAGCTACAAAAGTAATAAAATATTTCGATTTTGCTAATTTGACAGCATTCTGATAATTAATTAAACTGTCTCTCAAAATTTGAAAGGAAACCTGAAGCTTATCTTTTTTCCACCTCCTCTCAGCGCGCCTACATTCTCGTCTAAGCGCGCGTGTGGTTTCATTAAGCCACGGCTCCAAAACTTTCTTTCTTGTAGTTGATTTAATTTTCAAAGGAGCTACAGTATTTAGAGCATTAGAGCAGATGTTGTTAAAATTTGTAACAAGAGCTTCAATATCAAGGTTATCAGTAGGGAATGTAGTAGGAGCTAAGATTGCATTCAGTTGAAGAGCAGTATCAGAGTTAATGGTACGACAAAGTAGAGGTTTAACATTGCTTGTAACCACAGGAGGTGAAATCTTGATAGAGAATAATACAGGGAAATGATCTGAAATACAAGTCTGAAAGATTTCAATGGTATCCAAACAAAGCCCATGTGATAACACCAAATCCAGAGTATGGCCCTTTGAATGTGTTGGTCCAACCACAGATTGTATAAAATCAAATGAGTCAATCAAGTCCAAAAAGTCCTTCACCAGAGGTTTATCTGGGCAGCATATGTGTATATTAAAATCACCTATAATTAAAATACGATCGTGCTCTACGACAATCCCTGCCAAAAGTTCAGAGAATTCATGAATGAAGTCCTTGTTGAACTTTGGCGGACGATAGATCACCACACACAAAATTGGTTCAGTTAATTTTAGTTCAAAAGCTTGGAGTTCAAAACTGCAAAATGATTGTATGTGTGATTGTTGACAATAAAAACTGGATTTAAAAATTGTAGCCAGACCTCCGCCTTTTCCAGTCAGTCGGGGAGAGTTTATAAAAGTACAGTTCTGAGGTAGAAGTTCAGAGAACGGGGACAACTGACCTTCTTGTAGCCAAGTTTCTGTGATGAATAAAAAATCCAAATCCCGAGAAGTAAACAGATCGTGTAGCATGAAGGTCTTGTTAGCTAGTGACCTAGCATTAAGCAACGCCAAGGAGACGGTTGATGATCCAGCTTCACAAGTTGGGGTGGAGACATCGTTCAACCGCTTGAGATTAGCCCAGTCCACATTCCTCCATTTATCCCGCCGTCGTCTGTAATAGAAAATCCTCTCCACATCCATCTGAGAGGCGCACAGACCCGGAAAGACGTGACAAATCCAACGGCGTCTTACATCCAGGAAACGAGGACACCATCCAAGTCGAGGAGAGCCGCCTCGACAGCGAAGAGATGCTAAATAAGCTTTAATCCTCACCGCCAGTCCTCCACGTTTGCCACGTCTTCTGCGGGGACGCCTTTCCGGAATGAGATGTGGACAGCTCAGCAGCTCAGCGGGGATGTCTGAGAGGAACTCGAAGCCTCGGTTTCTCGGACCCAGACCACATCCAAATTGTAAATCTACCGATGTTTTAATGTCCAGAAGCGCCTGACGGTCATAATAAATCAAGGCACTGGAACCATAGAAGCATAAATGTACGAATAGAGCGAAAAGAACAAAAACAACAAAGCAAAGAGAGCGAGTCGGACGGCGTGCCGTACACACTGGCGCCATCTTAATATGCACTTATCTTGTCTATCACTTATCTTATCTAACAATCATAGGCTGACTGTTAACCATGGCAACTTTAATTTAGGGAAGGAGGAGCGAGAGGGATGGGGTCAAGTTAGGGGGCATTGTTCTCCCCATAGAAACTAGTGTGTGTGTGTGTGTGTGCATGGGCGTGCGCATGTGGGTGTGTGTCAGGTATATGGCTCAACTTACACACACAGGGTTAGTTGAGCCATATCAATATTTTTGTACAAAAAACATTTTTATTTACACTTCAGATTCAGAACTTCCTAAATACTGCAGATAAATTAGCGACCAAGCTAACATAGCCTTAATATAACGATGCTAAATATTAAAAATGGTTCATCTTATTCCAGATTCCCTGAGGACAAACAGATAATTAATTCAATATGAATAATTTATTTGTCCTTCCATTTTCTAACACCTTGTCCTGTGGGGTCAGAAGGTGCTGCTGCCTCTCCAGCTAACATTTGGGCGAGAGGTGGGGTCACCTGGAGGTGGGGTCACCTGGAGGCGGGGTCACCTGGAGGCGGGGTCACCTGGAACGCTCACCAGTCCATCACAGTGAATAAATTCTAACTAAACTTTAAAATCCAGTTTATAACCAGACAGATTAAAGGTTTAACTGGTGGAGATCAGAACCTCTAATGTGAACCGATACTAGAACCCGGTTCACTCCATCAGGATTATTCTACTGGTGCTGAACAGAACCAGGAACAGAACCGCTGACCAGTTCTGTTCCTGGCTCTGGTCCATAAGATCCAAGTATACTGAATGGAGTAAGTCAATTATAGAAAACATCCTAGTGATGCCCCATGTGCTACTGACAGCATTCATGCTAACATTAGCAGTTTTGCTAATTTTAGCTGATACACTTACTTTATCATACTGAATGGTGCAAGTCCATGTTAGTAAACATTCTTGTGATTCTCCTCATATGATTGCAGCTTTCTTTAGCATTGATGCTAATTTCTAGCATCAGAACGCTGGGTCCAAACCGACGGGCACACTTTGGCAGGCCCCGGTTAAATTTCTTCAGGAATTTTCTAGTTATTTATTATTATTATTATTTATTATTTTTTATTCCCTTACCTTAACCAATTTCTTCTAAACCTAACCTCTGTGACCCATAATGCGTAAACCTAATTTTTTACTAATTATATGTAATAGTGGGAATGGATTCTGGGAGGTCAGAAACAGTGATGGCCTGTGCAAGACAAATTCTGTCGCCTTCGGCTGTTGTTCGGACACGGGGGGGGGGGGTGCTGCAGTACTCCAATGTTGTTTTCTTACTCATTCTGCTGCAAGTTGGCTCAATTTTGACACGCAAGACATAACCGGTAAAATCCGGTTTAGGATTTTCAAAATAAAACATAAGGAAGTAGTTCATTATTTCTTGCGCGGCCCGGTGGTTGGGGACCACTGAGTTAGAGGACTTCCAGCAAGTCCCAGATGTTGAAAAATTTCAAAGTCTCGAAAGTCTTTGACAATTTTGTGACAGAGCCCCTCCTCAGAACCTGTCTGTTAAAATCCTGCCCATGCGGTTTTCCTGCATCTGGTCTTGAAATCCTACCTATCAGTCTGGGCCAATTTAAGCCCTTTTCTGCAGGCGGGTGGCCAATGCTTTGGAAGTTCCTGGAACTATTTTCTGTGAACACATGAGAAATGATTCAACCACCCCAGGCTGTCATGGGCTATCGCCCCATATGTCCTTACCCCCTCTCAGATTCTTACTGAGGCTCTGATTACAGACCCAGACAGAACAAGCGGACCCCTCCTGGTTCTGATTTATGTGATTTATTATCCTGTGACGGAATCATCAGAAGAAATGGGACAGACTGAGGTCCTGCTGATACTTTTCTGAGCAGGACAGACCCGGTTCTGTTCTGAAGACTGGGGCTGCTGCCCCCTGCTGCCCACTCAGACTCATTACAGCTCAGCAGAGAAGGACAAGTGGGTCAAACCCTGTTTGGTTCTGGTGGTGGGAACCTTCAACAGTCCAGTCAGAGTTTCAGATAAAATCCAGCCAATCAGGCTGCAGGAACACAGTCAGCTGATCACAATGGCTCAGGTGTTTCTGGTACCAGAACCGGGTCATATGAAGGCGAGGTGCTGATGTTCCTCCAGGCCATAAAGGTTCTTGTTCTGCTCAAACAGATCCACCAGGTTCTGCAGGTAAACGCTGTGGAGACCATCGATGTCCTCTGAGGTGGGACACGCCGACCGGGTCACTGGGATGGGCTTCCCGACTGGAACGGACAGAGACAAGGTCAAGTTCTACTGCAGGTTCTACTGCTGGTTCTGCCAGGCAGAATCTGGTTCCAACCGGTTCTACCATGGGTTCTGAACCAGGTTCTACCAGAACCTGGACAGAGAACCTCCAACTGTTCACAAAACTGAACATGAATAAATAAAAACATGAATCGGATCCAACAGGTTAACAGAACCAGCAGAATTTATTCAAAATTAAATCTTTAGTTTTATTAACTATAAATGAGCCAAATGGCCTCTAACAGAAACAAACATGAATCTTCAACGTGAATTTAGTTATTAGTTTAATAAGAATTGTGTTGAGATCACAATGGATATTTTTAAATGTGATTTATTTATAAATACTGCGCTATGTCATAAAACAAACATTTAACATTTCATCTTTGGACACAAATAAAATCTAAATGATGTTTTGGGTTAAGTTGATTTGACCAATTTATACATAAAACACATTTTGTCTGTCGCCTACAAATCTTAAAATATGACATTGAGATGGGTGGAAATTAGAACCCATTAGTATGAAGTGGAGAGTAAATTGGAGCAACGCAACCAAGGCAGGTTGACAATTTGAACAGGAAAAAACTGTTCAAATAGTGAGGGCAGGTGTGTGGGTGTGTGTGTGTGTGGGTGTGTGTGTGTGTGGGTGTGTGTGTGTGAGGTATACGGCTCAACTTACACACACAGGGTAAGTTGAGCCATATTAATATTTTTGGACATAAAACATTTTTATTTACACTTCAGATTCAGAACTTCCTAAATACTGCAGATAAATTAGCGACCAAGCTAACGTAGCCTTAATCTAATGATGCTAAATATTAAAAATGGTTCATTTTATTCCAGATTCCCTGAGAACAAACAGATAATTAATTCAATATGAATAATTTATCCATCCATTCATTTTCTAACACCTTGTCCTTAATGGGGTCAGAAGGAGCTGCTGCCTCTCCAGCAAGAAATTGGGCGAGAGGCGGGGTCACCTGGAGGAGGGGTCACCTGGAGGCGGGGTCACCTGGAGGAGGGGTCACCTGGAGGAGGGGTCACCTGAATGGATCACCAGAACCGGTCGCAAGTCCATCACAGTGAATAAATTCTAACCAGATTTAAATCCAGTTTATAACCAGACAGATTAAAGGTTTAACTGGTGGAGATCAGAACCTCTAATGTGACCCGATACTAGAACCCGGTTCACTCCATCAGGATTATTCTACTGGTTCTGGTCCATAAGATCCAAAACTGAACATGGAAAACATTCTGTGTGGTTGGATCTTCACTGGTTCTAAACTGGGAGGCGGTCTGGCTCTACTCTGGACCTCCCGGTTCTGTCAGAGGTTCTGGTGGGTCCAACATGGAGGCCGGGTCAGCAGAACTTACCCACGGTGTGAACGGGTTTCCTGTATGGAACCAGGCCGAAGCTGTACTGGAAAACTCCTCTGGCGTGGAACAGAGGCATCGCTATTCCCAAGATGCTTTGCAGCCGGTTCTGCTGACACAACAACATCCCATAATATTAAACACGACTAACACAGAGCTGAGAAAAGCTTTCGGACTCTGAGGTCCACATTTTGTCTCCAGAACAACACTAGACTCCACCCCTCTACTCTGGTACCTGAAGGTAAAACTTGTTCATCTCCTACCAGAACCAGAGTCCAGAGGTTCTGGTTCTGGACTCTGAGGTTCTGTAGAGAACAACCAGAATCATGAAACATCATGCTGCTTTCTCCAGAACCGTCTCCACAGGTTCTGGTTCAGTTTACAGAACGGTTCAGTTCTACAACAAAAGTCCCTATTGTCACATAGAGACGTCGGTCACTCAACAAGACGCACAGAGGAAATACAATTAAATAACAAAAAAAAAATAGTAACGCAAAGTGATTTTGATAAGTAACTGTAGTCTGACTGCTGGATATGAAATAGCAACTCGTTAGATTACTGTTACTGAAAAAAGTGATCCGACGTCAGTAACGAGTTCAGTGAACACAACATAGAAGTTCTATTAAAAAAGAACGTTGTTTTTTTGTGTATCTAAATTTTATATATGTTTATTGAATGTAAAAATGTTTTAGTTGTTTTACTTCTTAATAATTCTAATAAATATAAGAATATTTTAAATGGAAATGCCCGCTGTCTCCTCCTGGTGGAGGACGTGACAAACTGCAGGCTTCAGCTCCGTCTCCATAGTAACGGACTCATGAGCCGATAGCTCGTTAGAGTTGAACTGAACTCAATCCGTAAGTTTTTCATATTTATCTTCTTTGGTTTGTTTCTTTTAGTCCAAATTAATTCATTTTAATTTAGTCATATCTGTGTTTTTCCCACCACCTCTAAGTGTTATTTATTCAACAACGAATTTAAATTTTTTATTTACAATGTCCTTTATTGTGCTGTTGAACATTTTAGCTAACCCTATTTTACAAAGCACAAGTTAAATGTTTTCACTGACATTATTTGGCTGCTGTTGTATGTCTACAGCTTTTAAAATGTCGTTTTTAACTGTTAGTATGAATATTATTCAGCATTAAATGTAACTTAGCTGTTAGCCTCGAGCTGTTAGCCTCGAGCCGTTAGCATTGAGCCCTTAGCATTGAGCCGTTAGCATTGAGCCCTTAGCTTCAAGCTGTTAGCCTCGAGCCGTTAGCATTGAGCCCTTAGCATTCAGCCGTTAGCCTTTGGCTGTTGGCCAGATTGATTCCAGATGTTCAGTGTTGTTCAGGTCTAAATAATATTTTTAATACTGATCAATATGTTTATTTATTCTCTTTATTTAAGAGGTGAAGCTCAGAGGAGAATCTACTGAACTGTTGCCATGACAACCTGAGCAGGAGGACATGGCAACAGATTCATCAATATAAATGTTGTGTTTGAAATTAAAATGTTGTAATAAATAATTGTGTTGATATAAATTGTGTTTTTATTGATATTACAAACATGAAGTTGTCTGGGACAAAAATGACATCATTTCCATCTGGCCCAGATGCCTCAATGAATGTCGGGTCAGCAGAGACCCGGTTCTGGTTTGCCAGAGGTGAAACAGTTTATGGGTCAGTTGGTGTGTCCTCAACTGGTCCAGACCTGACCCGGTTCTGGACGCACATCATGGGCCACATCTGGTAAACCAGCACTGGGCCATGTGGGCCTGATGGAAGAACCAGCTGAGGTCCAGACTGAGTTTATGGGTTGGTGTCACTTTTTGTTAATAACTTAATCTGAGGTTCAGATGAAGATCAGCTGATTTGATGTTGCTATGATGTTGGACATGAAGATGATCTGCAGAGCATCAGATGCATCAACACTGAGAAATAAAAACACGGCTGAAGTTACTGGACCGACCCGGTACCACCAGTTTAATCCAGAACCATGGCGAAGCATCAACAGCCAGTCAGAACCAGAACCAGACGAGATCAGGTTCTGGTGAAAGTTCAGTCAGAATAAAAACCTCTTGCTGGTTCTTCTGGTTCTGATCCATCTGGTCCAGAACCTCCAGCAGCAGCTAACAGCTATTAGCAGCCAGTTCTTTTAACTGGTCAATAAACCAATAAAAATCAGAACCAGATGATGCTGAACAGAAACATCTGTGATGAGTTCATGGTTGCAGGAAATCCCAGCGCTGGGATCTAGAGACATTTTTAAGCATAGATTTATTTCAAATAGAAGCTGACAGGTTCTGAACATAAAGATCTGGTTATGAATTTCTACTAAAACTGTTCAATAAACTTCAAATCTGCAATTTTCCAAATGTTTCACAGTTCATGAACGCAGCATGATGATGGGACCTAAAAAGGTCCAGATCGCGTCGATAAATTACAAAAAAATTATTTTAAAATGTTCAAATCAACATCTGGAAGCAAAACAATTAAAATCTGGAAAAATTAATTTTAGTTTAAATTATTTAAAAACTAAAGTTGGTTTGTAGTGAAACAAAATGCAGAAAATCAGAAACCTGGACATGTGAATGGTGTGTATCAGTGTGTGTGTGTATCAGGATGTCAGGTGTGTGTATCAGTGTGTGTGTTTCAGTGTGTGTTTCAGTGTGTGTGTTTCAGTGTGTGTTTCAGTGTGTGTGTATCAGTGTGTGTATCAGTGTGTGTGTTTCAGTGTGTGTGTATCAGGATGTCAGGTGTGTGTATCAGTGTGTGTGTGTATCAGGATGTCAGGTGTGTGTATCAGTGTGTGTGTATCAGTGTGTGTGTATCAGTGTGTGTATTTCAGAGTCTGACCTGCAGCCTCCTCAGTGAAGATCCAGTCGGGTTTTCCATCTGGTCAAATAATTCGTTTTCTCCAAATGAAAAGACAGGAACCAGCTGAGCTCTGCACACACACACACACACACACACACACACAATAACAACTGGGTCTCTGATCATGAAGCCCCGCCCACCAGTCTGGCCCCGCCCACCAGTCAGGCTCCGCCTACCCGTGTTTCAGAGCCATCTTGATGAAGCCCTTCCTGTTCTTCACCTGGAAACACAAACAAGGATCAGTCAGCGACGAGCCGCCCAACAGAACCATCTGGATCAGACTCAGGTTCTGCTCCAATTCTGAGTTCTGATTCGGTTCTGATCAAGAGTTGAACCTTCAACCTGTCAGACCCAATAACTCAGCAGAGAAGACCAGATTAACAGAACCGGATCAGAGATGTTCATCCGGGTTGGGTCAACCACTAGAACCTGACCTCTGACCTGATGACATCTAAGCCTGACCTCTGACCTCTGCATGGTACCTACCTGCAGAGTCAGCGCTCCGGGTCGAGCGTCCAGAGCTTCTGGAGCTCCGCCCACGGCGATGACGGCCACGTTTCCTCCTTCAGGACGGCTGAGCAGGTGGGACAAGCTGGACTTACTGCTGGACACCAGACCTGGAGGACAGAGGGACATCGGTCAGAACCAAGGTTCTGTTCAGAACATCAAGCTGACCCAGTTCCTCTCCATGTGGAGACCTGAAACCATCCAGACGTTCTGATTGGTTCTCACCGGTCCAAGACCAGAATGGGAGGCGGAGCTTCTAGACACCATCATCCATCACAGACCTGATTGGTCCAGACGGTCCTACCAGAACCCTTTGGTACCAGCATGCAGGTTCTGGAGGTTCTAGCACCAGGATAGGAGGCAGATCTGCTCTCCAGTGAAACCAGTAGAACCAGTAGAACCAGCTACCAGTTCACTGGAGGCCACATCCTGAATAGTTTCTGATGAGGTTACCAGTTATCAGCTGTTAACTAGTAACTAGTAACTAACCCTACAGTGACTCTCTGGTAAAGCTCATAGAGGTAGAGTTAGCTTTACCAGTTACCAGTTGGTAACCAGTTCTCTAGTGTCTCTCTGGTGAAGCTGATAGTTACCAGTTTTACCAAACAACCACCAGGTTTCTGCTCTGACAGGAAGAGGCTGACCGGGCCGGTCAGGAGGTTCTGCTGGGTTCTGGAGAAGCTTTTGATGAGATCAAGTTTCTGCTCCACAGAATAAACTCAGGCCAATATGAAGCTGCAGCAGTTCCACATCCAGCCACCAGGTGGCAGCAGTTCTCCATGTTGCCACCAGGGAGAAGGACCTCGCTGCAGCGAACAGAAAGGGGCGGGGACGGACCTTTCCGTCAGTCCCATACCTTATTTGGAAATGGGACTATTGCATTCCGGAAATGAAGGGGGCGCTATTTTCATAATCACTAGTATAAATACCTTAAGACGCAGGTTAAGAGGAACAGAAGAAGAAAGAAAGAAGTTTGAGAGGTTCTTCCACTGGTGTTCGGCTCACGATCAACAATGCAAAACTCACAAAGTCAACAAAAGGTATTTTTACCTTCTTAAATTTTTTCACATAGTAAATCAATACGCTTTTCTAGATTAGGTTGAAAATACAATTAACAGCTGTAAACTAGTGAAATTCATAATTCATACAGGGGAAGGCTAATTTTAGCATGTAGCATAGCTAATTATTATCCCGCTGGGCACCATTAGATAAAAATAGAAATGTAGATAACATGTATAATTGAGAAATGTATTTTATGCTCAAACTTTGTTTTTTATTTTCATTATACAGATCCACGTATCTATTTGCAACATGAACATAAATATTGCTGTTCCCTTTGCTCATACAAGCTACAGAACCATTTAGCACAAACTGCTATGGTTCAACATATCGGTATGTAAAACTACACTTGAAAAATATAAAATATTTTTTACATACTTATCAGTTTTCTAGTGTTTCTCTTTTATTTTTAAAGGTTAATCTTTTTAAATATGTTTTGTTCACCAATGTTAAATTTCTGGAAAGTCTAATATATTTTATAAACTAACAGCAGCCATTATATTTGGGTGTAGTACCCAGATGTGATACTCTAATGATGAGTAGCACTACTTCAATATAGTTTTAGTAAGTAACTGCAATAAACTACACAAGTAAGAGTAACAAAGTATTTGGTGAAATGGATATTATTAACTACTGTTTTACTGATCATAATGTGCAATGTGATTTTTTATTTTGTTTGGTTTTTTGTTTTTTTCAGATGCCTCTGAATGTTCTTGAAGCTGTTCTCCAGGAGGTGGCGCTAGCACAGGGAGACTCAGCTTACCTCACCTTGGCATTGACCTGCAAGTGCTTTGAAGCCGTTGAGTCTGACCCAGTTTTCAGGAAGAAGACTCACTTTGCTTGGCTGGATGGTAAGGACCTTTGACTTTTTTCACCTAAAACATGTGAAATTAGATTTCAACTACATGAAATCGATTTTTCATTAACAGGTGAGATCAACTGGGGCAAATTTTCAAAAACATTCAAGGCAGAAAACCGGATTCCTTTTGCGGTTGTAACGTGTTTTTCCTGCAACCGGTGATATAAAGACTGTGGGCTTCACCGGCGATGGAAGACGAGGAGAGTACCCTGGTTACTACTGTGATGGCCGACCTGGACACTACACTGACTGTCAATACTGAATGCAAGGAGAATATTAGTTGCTTTCCACAATCTTTCACACATTTCAGTTGTCACACATTGTTAGTTTTTTTTTGTGACATGCCATTTTAAATCATTTCTGCTAAAGAATATTTGCCTTTTGACTTGTGCAGTCATCCTTTTTAATAATGTGTTCTTTCAATATTATTTACATTTTTGAATGTTCCTTTTGTTGTAGCTCAGTTGATTTACATTATTTAGTTTTCATAGAAATGGTGCCGTTTCCACACAAAGTTACATTGTGGCTGTAATTTGTTGGAGAGAGTAGAACCAATAATGTAGTTGTAAATATATTGTAACAGTATTGTTTAACAATAGGATAACCTTGTTTTAAAAAGTTTAAATGCAAGCAAAGCTAATAACTTGCAATATTTCATATGTGTAAATACAATGTTTCCGATACTTTTTGAACAATGACTGGAATCAATACAAATTTTCTTTACAAACCTGACATACAGCCAAGTTTATGTTTTAACAGAATCAACTGTTGGGTTTTTTGTAATAAAGTAGCACATACAGAAACATATTGTTCGGTTACAAAGTCATAATACAAACATAAGATTAAAGGTATCCTGACTTTATGAAGAGAGATGAGCCCGGCGCCGTTAGGCTGGGATGGAGACACCTGATCAGGTGATTGGCTGAGCAGGTGAGATGAAGACAGTTATAGTTAGAAATTACACATTGGTTTAATTTATGTAACCAGTGACTTTATTCAAAAAGGTTTTCATATAGAAAAAAGATCGAGCCCCAAAGATTATTTCTTGTCAAATAAACTTTCTAAAACTTTCTCTCTGTGTGAGTCTTTCCAGGTTGAAGCTACATTTAAAGTTTTAATTAATCTCTTTGGGTTTCGCAACAATTGGATATTTAAGGTCTTTATTTTATGAATCGATTGCAATTGGTAGAATTGATATGGAATTTCTAAATGGAATAGTGGGACACCAGTCAGTTTACTGGTTGAACTGGAGTCCTTATAGCAAAAGTTTCCAATGAGACATTATGGTAAACAATGATAACAGCTGAGCCAGGTCAGAATGGCACTTGTTAGAAGTTCAGATGTCCTTTGGTTTGTTTGTAAATTATATTCACAGTGTGAATAATAATAAAAATATTTGGCAAATAAACAACAAAAGTGCTCTGTGAATGGACGTACTAAGTTGGCCAAAATTGTTGACTAAATGTTTTACTGACCAAACCTCTTTTCCATCTAGTTCTTATTTAATAAGCCAGAGGCTATTATATTTTAGATTGTAACTTATTTATTTTAAGAGTACCATTCACAACATCAAAATATATTATTTGAACTTCATTTGTTTATATCTGTTTTCTTAATCTGTGACGGACTGGTGATCTGTCCAGGGTCAGCAGCCCTCATGAACCAACTATAGGGATAATTCATGATAATTAATGGATGGATAAATGTGCTCTTAATGTAATGTACATTTGTCTCCAAAATATTGATTTGATTTATGTTTTATTACTTTTGTTTGAGATAGATTGGGTGTAAGGATAGATAAATACATCTCCATAATGTTTCCTTATTGTTGCTTATTCTAGATTGTTTCTTACTAATATAATTTTAAATAAAGATTTGAAAATAAAAAAGTGACTTACCACGTGACATATCACGTTTTGTAGCCATTTCTTTACTATTAAATTTGTATTTTTAATGTTGAAAGTCTTCTTGGGTGTTTTAAAAGGCGTTGTCAAATAAAATACGTTATTATTAGTATAATTATTATAACACGGTCGGTACAGGAAATAGTGTCACTAGCGCCCCCTTCATTTCCGGAAAGAAATAGTCCCATTTCCATATAAGGTATGAGACTGACAGCGGTCTGGCCCCGCCCCTTTCTGTTTGCTGCAGCGAGGTGGACTTGCCTGTCTCCACCTGTAGTGGAGCTAATTATGACCCTTGACCTTTGCTGACCCCATGTGACCTCACAGAGCTCAGCCAGCCAATCAGAGAGCCTGCAGACGTCCCCCCCCAGCTGTGACCTGTGGTCCAGTTTCACTTTGGACGTTTTGGACCCAACGGTTCTGATGAAACTGCTCACATGACCCAACTCCCTCTGGTACTGTGTAACAGAGGTCAAAGGTCACTGATAAGGTTTGTTGTAATCTGGAGCAGAGGGAACCAGCTGAGCTGATTCAGGTTCAGAACCAAAGTCCAAACCCAGAGTCTAGCTGGTTCTGACTGCTGGGTCCGATCGCTCTGGACTCTGGTGGTTCTGATGGTTCTGATGATACTCAGATTGATCTATAATCCAGATTAATCCAACTTTATTAGATTACAGGACATTAAAACCTGGATGACTCTAAACTTTATTTTAAATTCTGACAGAAGTTTTTGTTTTTGGACCAGAACCAGAACCTGATCAGTCCATTATTGATCTTTACATCATTCACTAGTAAAATAAAGAACCTGTGTTATTTTAACCAGGATGACATTTAATCCCAGATTAAACTGGTTTACATCATTTCCTCCTTTAATCTCCAGATTATATAATAAATGATAAACAGCAGAGATTCATAAACAAAATATTAAATATTAAACTTCACATAAATTATCTAATAACTAAGTTAACTGGGTATATTGGCCTGTTTTTTAATTTAAGGTTTTATCTGCCCTTAACCACACTTTTGACTAACAAACTCTATATTAATTATTGTAATATTATTTATTACTGTAGTTATCTTAGGAAACTTGAGCTCCTTCAAAATAAGATGATAAAATCTGTGTACTGGTCCCAGTATAAAGTCTCCATCTCCAGTTAACAGAAATAAATCTGAACCAAAACTCCTGAATGATCATCAAGTTATGAATAAAACTGATCATAAATTGATTTTGTTCCAATCAGTCATTATCAGCAAACGTACAAAACTAGAATAAACTTTTTATCGATGGTAAAAATAGACTGAATATTATTTTAACAAACTTTTGCTTGTTGGGTCCAAAAGTTTGGAACGAGATTAAAGAGATTAAAAGGATTGAAATTATCTGCACTTTAAAAACAATTACAGATTAAACTATTTTAAATTTTAAAATATTTTTATATATCAGGGATTGTCTTTAAACATCGTCTGAGTCAAATTTAAAGTTTGAGGAAAAAATGATGAGATTTTTGTTGAGTTTTATTTTTTAATATTAGTAAATTAAAAACATAAGGATTGTTATTGTCTCATGTTTCCTAAATATTTCCATTGATTCACTTTTTAAAGTTCTGATCCGGTAAAATAATTATTTAAATTCATCATAGAATTTATAAACTGATGGGAACCAGAACCAGAACCAGGTTCTGCTGTTTAGACTCCCTGATAATCCAGAACCATCAGAGGTTCTGATCCGGTCCAGAGATTCTCACCAGAACCCTTTGGTACCAGCCTGCAGGTTCTGCTGGTTCCTAGAGGTTCTATAAGTACTGACCCGGTTGGTACTATAATGAAGGTTCTGGAGGTTCTGTTGGGCCCTGTGGTGTTCCTCCCGGTTCTGTTCTGGGTCCATTGGGTTATTTCCATCTGGATCAGAACTTTTCTCCAGATCCAGAAACAAACTTCAGTTTTTATTTCCCAGAAAATTTTTATGAATTTTTCTCTAAATTTTACTGAAAATATTTTATTTGGTTTCAGCTTCAAACTGTTTGATCCGTTTTGGTTCTGGAGGAATCGGGTCGCAAACCGACCTGAAGGTCCGTTAGGACTCAGTCAGTACTCTGGAGGATCCGTTAAAATGTTCTGGTTCTGGTTGTGATGTTTCAACAGGTTTGAGCTCTAAGAGTCCAGATCAGAACCAGACCCATCAGGATCCAGGATCTGTTCCAGGTCCGACCTGCTGGGTTCTAACAGAACCTTGACCCATTTACAGACAGACTAGTTCTGTTTTCAGTCCAGTGAACAGAACCAGTACTCCCAGTTACCGTTTCCTGTTCTGAATATTTAAATCTGAACCAGAACCGCCCGTTCTGCTGGAATCAGACCTTCTGCTGCCCGACCCAGTAGAACCTCACTCACCTCCACACATGATGTAATCCCTGAAGAACGGAACTCGGAACCAGAACGGCAGCATCAGCAGGTGGGACCGCAGGCCCGGAAACAGGCGGGAGAACCCGGTCGCCTCCGTGCAAAAGTTCCCGAACGCCCCGGCCACCAGAACCCCTGGGGAGAGAAACGGGTCAGAACCAGAACCAGTGGTGGAGAGAACTGGGTCAGAACCAGAACCCCTGAGAGTCTCACCGTGGGGATGGAACCCAAAGATGTAGTTCTGGGTCGGGTCCAGATCGACCGTCTTCACCAACTGCAGAGACAATCAGTGATTAATGATCATCAATCAATAATCAATATCATCTGTGGGTCGGGTCGGTTCTGGTGGGTTCTGGTCTCACCTCCAGGGGGAAGTAATCCCTGAAGTACCGCCACACGCTCCACCTCCTGAGCCAATGGGATCGCCGGCCTCCGCTGGTGGGCGTGTCCCAGTCCAGCCACAGCCAACCAGCATAGAGCAGAGCAGCGATCCACCAATCAGAGACGGCCAGCAGGACGAAGGCGGCCAGGCAGAACTGGGCTGGAACAGAGACGGGATGATTACTGGACCGGGCAGAACCAGAACCAGAACCAACCAGCTGGGTCGGACCAGAGTTCTACTGACTGAACCAGGTTCTGATGGTTCTGGTCCATCTGACCTCCTCACCAACCCGGTTCACAGTCGGACCTTGCAGAACCATGCTGGTTCTGTTCAACCAAACCATCTGCTCTGAAATAATTCACAGCATGACACTTCCTCCACCGTGCATCATCTCCTCATCTGGTTCTGATCCAAACAGCTGGTTTCCTTCAGAACTTCCAGACCAGAAACCAGAACCTTTTTTCACTTTCACCTCCAGCAGATGGATCAGAACCTCCTACATGCTCTGTTTACTGGTTGGACAGGAACTCACAGAACCAGTAGACCCAACCGGACCAGTAGATCCTTGCAGACCCAGTAAAACCAGTAGAACCAGCACCAACAGCCCGACCCAGCGCCAGGAAGAGAAGACCCAGCAGAACCGTCAGAGTTGGACCAGCATATTAACCCAGGGCCACTAACACCAGTAGAACCAGTCTAACCAGTCTAACCAGTCTCACCCAGCCCCAGGAAGGAGAAGACCCACTGCAGCACCGCCGCGGTCTGCAGCCGCCTCCGCAGCGGGACGTTCAGCGGGGCGAACTGGATCTTCATGCCGGGGGAGGAGCAGCTGAAAGCGGCCTGGGGAGCAGAGAGGAGCCGCTGAATCCTGCAGAGGAACCGCGGCGGGTTGGAGAATCAGCGGAGATAAAGAGCTTCACCTCCTCTTCCTCTTTCTCCTCTTCCTCTTCCTCCTCTTCCTCTTCTTCTCCTACTGAACTGTAACTCTCGAAACTTTCATCACAAACTTTCCACACGCCGCTCCTGGCTCCACGCATGCGCACAGGACAGCTCTCTGGGCGTGTTCCTGTTGATCAATCAGCTCCAAGTACAGATCTATCTATCTATCTATCTATCTATCTATCTATCTATCTATCTATCTATCTATCTATCTATCTATCTATCTATCGTGCACGAGCGTGAGTCAAGAGCGTGCACGGTGACAGTTTCTGAAGCTCCGCCCCATTACTCACCGGAGCAGCGGGCGGCGCGGTGTGGGCGGGGTTAAGATGGATTCTTCCAATCAGATCCAGCAGCGAGTCTGAAGGCAGGAATCAGATTCTATTTTATTTTATTTTTTCTTGGAAAATTGAGACTAAAATGATTATGATCAAAGATTTCCAAAAATAAAGAATAAATAAATGTTCACTCATTAAAAAATCTTAAACATTTTCTACATTAAATAAAAACCTGACTTCTGTTCCAGTAAAATCTGAACTTTGGCAAAATCAGTTTAATAAACTTGAGAATCAATTCAAGTAATTTTTTAAAGAACCAGAAGAATTTTAAAGACATATTTATAGATTAAAAATGTTACCTGTAAATGATTAATACCCTAATAATTAATTAATACAGAAAGTAGAAAAGTTAAAGAGTTGAATCAGGTTAGAATAAAATCAAAATCAATCAAATTTTATTTGTATAGCACATTTCAGCAGCAAGACATTTCAAAGTGCTTTACATCATATCAAACACAGAAACACAATGCAACATAGAATCAATAATCAAAACAAAGCATTAAGTCAAGTTCCATCAATAAATTTGTAATTGATTACATTTCAAATACAATCCTAAACAGGTGGGTTTTTAGTCTAGATTTAAAAGAAGTCAGTGTTTCAGCTGTTTTACAGTTTTCTGGAAGTTTGTTCCAAATTTGTGGTGCATAGATGCTGAAAGCTGCTTCTCCTTGTTTGGTTCTGGTTCTGGGGATGCAGAGCAGAACCAGAACCAGAACCTGAGAGGTCTGGAAGGTTGATACAACAACAGCAGATCTCACTAGATGGATATTAAGAAGATATTAAGCTTCTCACAGATTAATTATAACAGGTGTAACTGGATCCATTCTGCATTGTTCTGGTTTTAAGTGATCAGGCTGTGACATGGTTTGTCTTTAAAAAGATAATTTCTCAATTTATTCTGACGAGAACAACAAACAGAAAACAACCGTTTTATAAGCTGCCTGCTCCAAGTACTACACAAAACAAAAGTACGTAACAAAAATTTACTTAATAGATCTACCGCCATGTTGGGGTTTAGGTTTCTAGCCCACATGCAGAACACCACAGGAGACAAAGAATCAGTTGAAGAATATTTATTGTCAAACAATAACCCAGTAAAGATGTTGGCGTGGTTTGGGTCCAAACTGGGGGGGGAATTCTGCTGACTGCGGCCCATTTCTGGTAGATATAGTCTCGGATTGAGAGGGTGGATATGTAACCCTGCTGTATTTGTATATTCTGTGTTATTTGCTTTTCTGTATTTTTTTACTTTATGGGTAGTGTCCCTTTAAGAGAACTGAACGACATTACTTTACGGCAGCATTCCGACTGCAGTTGCTAGGGGAATTCCCGGGCTTTAGAGTTCAGAGCTGCTGCAGAGCAGAGACATGCTAGTCTCAGCCTGGCTTCTACATATCGCCTAACGTTGATGCCCATATGATGTTTCCCTGCTAGTGCATAGTTGTGAGAGGAACGTTGGGCCTCCGTGGCTGCAGAGGAGGAAGGAGAGGCTGCTGGATTTTCCGTGTTTGTGGACACCGGCTGCCATCATCATTCTGGGTCCCTATCCCAGTCAAGCAACCTTTTTCATTTGTATGCACCAGACACACACATACAAATATAGAGCTCTATATGAACTTTTTTTTTGCTGGCCAGCTTCTTTGTTTTTTCTCTCTCTACCAAGGACCCTGTTACAGTGAATGTTGTTCACTCTATGATTTGAGTTGAGATGAAGTTGGATGTATTTCAGTCCAGAAATTTTGTAATAAACAAAACTGGTTGATAGTAAACTGCTATCTGAACCCGACTAAATTCTATTCTTTGGTTACAGATACTGCAGGTTCCGGATGGGGTTAGGTTTGGTGTGGGGAAACTCTTGCCTGCCCGACGACAGGAGAGTGATGCACGGGCCATCCCGCGCCCCCACACAGCCTCCCGCCACGCCGTCTGTCTCCAACTGACACACACAAGCCTTCCGTTCTCTTCCTCGTCCGTTAAATTTGAATTTGTTACTCTTTGTTGCCCCCTAGTGCTCAGTATACGACGTTTCGACTTTTTCTGTGTCTTCATCAGGTATGTATTTATTTCTTTCTGTTTCTGTTTCTTACGGCCCCCTCTTTAATATTATTCCTGCAACTTAAATTTTGTTAGGCACCCCCTGTGATACTGTTCTTCATTCTTTTTAAATAAAATGTTCACATGGACTTACAAAAAATGCAGAAATTATTTGAATTGACACACCAGGATTGGTTTGAAACAAAAGGTAAGTGACGTTGCACAAGCACGTAAGCATCCACACACATTTAGGATAAGGACACATCAGGTAAGTACACACACATATATTTAGGGTGGGGTCAAAGGTCAAGGGTTAGGTTTAGGCATCACACATACACTCATCCACGTATACAGACACTGAGGTTAGGTTAAGGGAAAACACAGAGGGTAAGGATATAGAATAAAAAAATATATAAAAAAATAAATAAAAATAAAAAGAGAAAGAAAAAGTCAGCTGGATACTGGACAGCGGGCAGGTGAACAGTGCGGAGGCTCGTGAGGCACTGGCCGGTTAGGTGTGGGGAAACTCTTGCCTGCCCGACGACAGGAGAGTGATGCACGGGCCATCCCGCGCCCCCACACAGCCTCCCGCCACGCCGTCTGTCTCCAACTGACACACACAAGCCTTCCGTTCTCTTCCTCGTCCGTTAAATTTGAATTTGAGTTTGTTACTCTTTGTTGCCCCCTAGTGCTCAGTATACGACGTTTCGACTTTTTCTGTGTCTTCATCAGGTATGTATTTATTTCTTTCTGTTTCTGTTTCTTACGGCCCCCTCTTTAATATTATTCCTGCAACTTAAATTTTGTTAGGCACCCCCTGTGATACTGTTCTTCATTCTTTTTAAATAAAATGTTCACATGGACTTACAAAAAATGCAGAAATTATTTGAATTGACACACCAGGATTGGTTTGAAACAAAAGGTAAGTGACGTTGCACAAGCACGTAAGCATCCACACACATTTAGGATAAGGACACATCAGGTAAGTACACACACATATATTTAGGGTGGGGTCAAAGGTCAAGGGTTAGGTTTAGGCATCACACATACACTCATCCACGTATACAGACACTGAGGTTAGGTTAAGGGAAAACACAGAGGGTAAGGATATAGAATAAAAAAATATATAAAAAAAAAATAAAAATAAAAGAGAAAGAAAAAGTCAGCTGGATACTGGACAGCGGGCAGGTGAACAGTGCGGAGGCTCGTGAGGCACTGGCCGGTTAGGTGTGGGGAAACTCTTGCCTGCCCGACGACAGGAGAGTGATGCA